>NC_141066.1:8911933-9144433 GCF_041138505.1 Cibotium barometz | reverse complement strand
AGCAGCTTGGATAATGTGGGGCATTGTTGAGGGTTCGTGGTTGGTGTGGGGGATACTGCATTATGGAGGAGAAGGAGCATCCCAACCTGTGGGTGGCATGGTTGGCCTGGTCATAACCTGCCAGTAGTCAGACTCCTACATGGCACTTTATTGGCATCCAAATAACCTGCTGATGTTACCTGCCAAGGAACCCATGGCTCCCTAAGATGCCGTGTAAGATACTGCGATATATCTGTTGTCGACGGGTACCTGTGGTGCTTCCCCAGCCAGTCTTCGTGTTCACACAGTGCTGCCACCAGTTCACATTGCTGATATGTCTGTCCTGCTTTATGTGAGGCCCCTAGGGTGGCTCGTTTAACATCAATGGGCTAGGTCAGCCTTGTGATTGTGAATTTTTTGTTTCCTTTTAGGTACTCTGAAGTGGTTTTTTCAATCAAGTAGGTGAACTTGCTTCATTTATCTTGTGACTTCATTTTCTGGAATCTGATGTTTTAGAAATCGGGTGGTTGAAGGACCTTTTATTTACAGGAAAGGGAGCAGCAGCGGGGCACTTGAAAGAGATGGCCTTACACGGATCCTCACTGGTGAGTTTTCTATGACCTGCCCATCAAAAGTTAGTAGCAAAGATGCTTTTCATGCTGCGTGGCTGCTTGCAGGCAAGTCGGGTCCTTCCTAGAAATCAAGCTCCAGGCCAGGCCTCTGACTTGCTGAATCCTACAATGAGGCCGGCAGGTACGGGGGGTACCAAGCTGATGATGAGAGAGGCCCAGAAGGCAGCGATGACAACAGTAGGAAATCTGGACTGAGGATAGTGATGAAAGAGGCGATGGTCATCAAAGTGATTGGGGTTGCTCAATTAAAGCCAGCACGCGGCAGCACCATTTGACCATGATGTACAATGTTAGGTGTGAGCCTTGAGAGTGCCTGTCACCATCAGCATCAGGCCACATCTATGGCAGTGTGGGCCTGTGTGAGTGGCAGCCAGCATTAAAGTGGAAGGAGGCCCTGTTGTGGAGGTGGTCACCATAAAGGTGGCAAACCTAGCAAGAGAGCAAAGCAGTGTGTAGGCCGTAGAAATTCAAAATGGTAGCATTTGGCAGTCAGGTAGGGCTGGTCATCTGACTTTCGTGGAGGCAGATGGCCACCTCCTTAGTAGAATGTATTACGTAGTACTAGGCTACTTACCTTTTAAGGGCCCTTTTTCTATCCTTTGGCTGTGTGTAGCAAACTATAATTGTTTAGCCAATTATAGCAAAACGATTTTCATTTTATTTTTCTTGATGAGAAATGAGTTAACGAATTTGTGTGTATGTGTGTGTTTTGGCAGGTCAGAATTCGCATATTTTCTGTCATTGCTTTTCTGTTCGAACATTCAAAACAGGCGGTTCCGGCAATCAAGGAATCAGGAATTCTTAGAGTTTTGGAATTAGAACTGAGCAATGGAAGGGATGTGTTAGCTCAAATGAATGCCTTGGAACTTCTTCATGAGGTATCGTTATTGCAGTTGCAAAAGTAAAAAAGTCGCACATCTCCTTTCTTTTTTCTTCTCCTGAAGACAATGATTTTTCAAATTAGTAGAAAAGTTTACAAGTGTATAAAAGAGCAGATTTTAGCCCTGTAAAGAGGAAACAAATGTAATCGAAGAGGGAGGTGCTCCTTCTATGGCTGATGTCCCCTGGAGGGAGCCTAGATTATTATTTTTTGTTTTGGGGGGGGGGGGTGTTGAAGTGCCTTCCTTGGGGTGAGAAAGGGTCCCATGCTCCATGTGGAAAACGGCAGCACACTGCTCTTGTACGATCAGCGAGACTACATTGAGGGTAGGGCAGGGGTCTGGCGGTGGGTTGTGGAGAGCATGAGAAAACCTTGGGGCCTGTAGTGCCAAATGATGCTTCAGTCCACTGTCCGCTGGGGTGGGAAATGCCCTGGACTCCAGATGTGGAGAAAGACAGCACACCACTCCTCCATGACCTGTGAGCTGCCCTGGAGGCGCTTTAAGTGGCCGTGGAGGGTTTGAATGAGGTCTGTCCAAATGGATCTAATGGACTCTGTCAGGAGGTGGATTTGCTCTCTGGCCTCACTGCACTGTGCACGGCAAATGTGCAATGTGGCAGCTGATGAGCTGTTGGGAGAGGGAGGAGGTGGGGTGGGGGGAGGCTTTTTTCCAGTGTGTTTAGGCAAAGAAGCAGAGACATTTGGGGTATTGGAGGACTTGCAAGGAAGTTCTGTTTGCAAGCCAGCAAGTGGGTGGTGTACAGAGATGGTCAGATCATTATCACTGAGCATCACCTCAAATAATTGAAAGGGGGAAGATGAAAAATTGAAAAATTTAGGTGGAAAAAATTTGATGGCCAGAGAGATTAATCATGGATTTTTTCTTATCTTCTGTTTTTTTTGTGCAGGCCAAGATTAGGGCAAAAAGAATTACGTGGGCTGGTCTACAACAGAGAGAGAAAGGAGAGTGTAGTAAAGATAGAGAGAGAGAAGAGGAGGGGACTTACGCAGACATGGTTCGGAGGAAAGAGGGAAGTTGTGGCGAGGTTCTTATACAGGCATGGTGGGCAGCGAAGGGAGAAGAGGTGCAGGAGGACTCTTATGCGGGCATGGTGGGCAGTGAAGAGAGAGTGTGCAGTCGGGGCAGTTACGTGGGCATGGCGGGCCTCAAAGAGAGTGTGGGAAAATGCAGTGTCAGTTACCTTTTGTTGTTGAGTTCTTTCCTCTTCTTGGAGAGCATTGATGATACCTTCAAGAGTAGGATTATTGTGATACTTGAAGGTAGTGACAAGAGTAGCATAGGTGTCAGGTAAGCTTTTGAGAAGCACAGCAATAGCAATATCTTCGGAGATGGGGGACTTCACTGATGCAAGCTGAACCATAAGACTGCGAAGATAATTGACATGAGAGGCTATAGTAGCTCCCTCCTGCATATATAGATCAAAGAATGAGATCATAAGTGCACTCTTAGAGTTTTTAGAGCGGGGTCCAAAAAGGGTATTCAAAGTGATCCATGCTCGAGAAGCAGACTATATGTCGGAGATGTGATGAATGTAATCATCTCCAAGACCGAGCAAGATGATAACATAGGCTTTGTCATTCTTGGCAGTGGGAACATAAGTGACAACTTGCTCAATGTCGGAATCTTCGGGAGCAGCATGGTGAACAACGTCCCAAAGACTTTCTTTCATAAGATGGCACTTGATTTTGATTTGCCAAGTATGAGAGTTGGACCCATTGAATTTGTCGATAGACATGAGAGAATGAGTAGAAGAGGCCATGGGGGAAGGTCTTACCTCTTGCTAAAATGCAAGGGCAGTGTCTATTCCCTTACAAGATTGCAGAAATGAATGAAAGAAGAGATCCAAATTGTTTTTAGAAGCCGGCTCTCTCACCACTTGTCAAGGCCATAGCATGTGACAGCCCATCGAAGCATGAGGAACAGGCAGTTTGCAGATATGAGGATAACAAAAGGACTGACCAGCAAACTGAAGGAGACAATGCACAGTACCTTGTAGACACTTCAAGAGGAAGCGATGGCAGAATTGAATGCAGCAAATAGCTCGTCCAACAGGAGGAAAGTCGATCTGCAGCTGTCTCTAGATGATGCGCAATAAATCCCAGGCAGAGACAGTCCCTTGAGTCGATGAAGAAGGCAGCCAAAGGAGAGCAGCAACAGTACAGCGGGCTGTAGCAGTTCCAATATGACGGGCAGCAGCAGCTCCAAGAGAGATAACAATAGCAGCTCCACGAAAACTTTGAATAAGGACAGTCCGATGGATGAGATGAAGGCAATGGGCTGAAGAGGCTAGGAGGAACCTCGCTCTGATACCATGTTAAAAATATGGAAACAAGAGCTAGAAACTAGAAGACTAGAAGTGAAATAAGAACAATATTGAAGGACAAAGAGTTACCTTGAGATGAGTGTAGACAAGACACAAGCTTGATACTTCTTATGATGTGACACCCACAATATATAGGTGTGTAGTACAAGAGATAGTAGCCACGCTGATATGTGGGACAAATAAGATGCCACATGGCAGACACACAAGACTCAAGACAAAAGTCTATACTAGACTAGGAAAAGAGTACACCTAGTGTGCACTTATTTCCAACAATGGGTGTGTTACATGAGGCTACTTTGGCTTGTCCTGGACATTCGGTTGAGGTTACACCGATCATTGGAAAGGTGCGTCTCAATGTGCAGACTTACACGGACAGAGAGGATGATTTCTACATTATGCCTTTGGGAGTTGTGATGTTTTGTTGGGTATGCCTTGGTGCCATAAGGTTAAAGCGGTAGTAGATACTTTCAACAGGATAATCTCTCTCACTCACAAGAATAAGGAACACACTCTTGATGTAAAGCTTAAAGGAGAATCTATTCCTGTTGTATCGGCTTCGGCCATTTCTCGTTTAATAAAGAAACATCGTTCTGTTTACTTAGTGTTTGTTAAAGAGAATCAGGATACCACATATTCTAACTTGTCTGAGTTGGACAAGGAAAGATTGGACTTTCTCAAAAGTTTTCAAGATTGTTTTTCAGAGGCTTTGCCAAGGGAGTTGCCGCCTGCTAGGCATGAGGATCATGGGATTGATTTGATTCCTGGAAGTTCACCACCGAATAAACCACTCTATAGGGTGAGTGCAGCCCAACAAGAAGAGATTATGAGCCAAGTGCGTGATCTGTTGGACAATTCAACCAAGCTCTTCGCCCTATTGTTCACCAGTGCTTTTGGTACAAAAGAAAGATGGTTCTTGGTGGATGTGCATTGATTACATGACACTGAATAAGATTACCATCAAGAACAAATTTCCTATACCTCGAATCGATGATATTTTGGATTAGTTACAGGGAGCAGCTTACTTCAGTTGCATTGATCTGAAGAGTGGATACCATCAAATTTGCATCAGGCCAGAAGATGTGCACAAGACAGCTTTCAGGACAGCTTTTGGACTTTATGAGTTTTTGGTCATGCCTTGGTCTTACGAATGCTCCAGCGACCTTCAACATGATGATGGATCGGATTTTTCGATCCCACCGTGCTTTTGTGGGCACCTTCTTTGATGATATGATTGTGTTTTCTCATTCAGAGAAGGAGCATCGAGAGCATTTGACCAAAGTCTTTGAGGAACTCAGAAAGCATAGGTTGGTTGTCAACGGAAAGAAGAGTGATTTTTTCATGCAGGAGATTCGCTTTCTTGGGCACATAGTGTCTAAGGATGGCGTCAGGATGGATCCAGCGAAAGTTAAAGCGATAAAGAATTGGCCGGATTTGCAGACCATTCATGATATGAGAAGTTTCTTAGGACTTTGTTCATATTACAGGAGGTTTATCCGATTCTTTGCAGAGATTGCTTCACCTTTACATCACCAGACCAAGAGGGATGTAAAATTCCGATGGACAGAGAAGGAAGTGGAAGCTTTCAACAAGCTTAAGGAAAAGCTAACCACTGGTCCAGTTTTGGTTCTACCAGATCTACAAAAACCTTTTGTGGTACAGTGTGATGCATGTGGGATAAGCATTGGAGCTGTTCTTATGTAGGATGGACATGTTATTGCTTATGAGAGTAGAACTTTGTCACCGGCAGAAAGGAATCTACAAGTGTATGAGAAGGAGCTTCTTGTGATTATTCATGCTCTTTCTACTTGGAAGCATTGTCAAATCCCCATAGGATTTCCTCGTAGAACGCTCCTGGTACAAGACTCGAAATCTGTAAACAAACCAAACAAACTTGAAGGGGGTGCATGCCTGACTCACCTCCCAACCTTGATAGTCGTGGGCAAGCCCACAAATCTTGGTTGTCCCCACCGAGCCACGAGCTGAGCCAACTAGATGGACATACCGACCAATCTCTACCTCGTGACGCCCATACTGCCACGAAGCTACCCTCGCGGGCATGGAGATTGCTGCCAGCCTCGGCTGCAAGAAGCAGGTGCATGTCTGCACTAGATCCAGGCTCCTGACCATAGAGCTCTCACAAAGACAGGCGAGACTCTATATGACTAATGACTAACCTTGGCCACCCTTTTATAGGCTCTTGGCCGGTCATCAGGTGTCCACACTTGGGCGCTCGTCCGTCCATACTTGGGTGCCTGCCCGTTAGTCTATCCCTAACTCAGCTCGCCAAGTCTATCCCTAACTCAGCTCGCCAATCAGCTTGCCTAGCTCCAAGCTTCCCCAAACCTCGAAGCTAGTCTTGTGTGCATGTAGCACACGGTAGATACACACTGTGCACATGTCACACTGTCAAATCCCCATTGGTTCTCTTCGTAGAACGCTCCTGGTACAAGACTCGAAATCTGCAAACAAACCAAACAAACATGAAGGGGGTGCATGCCTAACTCACCTCCCAACCTTGACAGTCGTGGGCAAGCCCACAAGTCTTGGTTGTCCCCACCGAGCCATGAGCTGAGCTAACTAGATGGACGTACCGACCAATCTCTACCTCGTGAGCACGTTTGCACTAGATCCAGGCTCCTGACCATAGAGCTCTCACAAAGACACGCGAGACTCTATATGACTAATGACTAACCTTGGCCACCCTTTTATAGGCTCTTGGCCGGTCATCGGGTGTCCACACTTGGACACCCGTCCGTTAGTCTATCTCTAACTCAGCTCGCCAATCAACCTGTAGCTCCAAGCTTCCCCAAACCTCGAAGCTAGTCTTGTGTGCGTGTAGCACACGGTGGATACACATTGTGCACATGACAAGCATTACCTTCTCGGGGCTGATTTCATTGTTCAGAGTGATCATCAGACTCTTCGATACTTCCTTACTCAAAACGAAGCTTTCAGAGAAGCATATGAGTTGGGCAAACTTTTTGTCCATGTTTCACTTTCAGATTGTTCATGTGGATGGCAAAAAGAATGTGATTGCGGATGCCTTGTCTAGGAAACCACATGTGGCCGTCGTCTCTATTATCTTTCATCATGAACTTGATGATATGCGAGAACAGTATGCTCACGACTCAGATTTTGAGCGGATTTTTGATCGTTTGACTGAAGGAGAGCGAGTTGATCATTATTCTCTCAAGGAAGGATTTTTTATGATGCATGACATATTGTGTGTCACATCTTAGTTGAGGCAGAAGGTTTTGACAAAATGCCATGCTCCGCCTTATGCAGGCCATCGTGGTATCGAGGCTTCAGTGAAGGCTTTGGAGGCATTCTTTTATTGGCCTACTATGCGCAGGGATGCTGATGCTTTTGTTCGTGATTGTATCATTTGTCAGAAGGTGAAGTATGACCGTCAAAAGACACCTGGGTTACTTCATCCTTTGCCTATTCCAGATAGATTGTGGGAGAGTATTGCTATGGATTTTATCTTTGATCTTCCTAGCACAAAGAGTGGGAATGATGGCATCTGGACTATCGTGGGTTGTTTCAGCAAGCAGGCTCATTTCATTCTAGATAGGAAGAAGATAAATGCAGAGCAAATGGTGAGGATATTTTTGACAAATATCTTCAAGTACCATGGGATGCCCACATCTATTATCAGTGACCGAGATTCTCAAATGACGAGTTTATTTTGGAGAGCATTGTTCGAGAACATGAAGACTTCGTTGAAGTTCTCATCGTCTTTTCATCCACAAATAGATGGGCAGTCGGAAATTGCCAACTCGGTTGTATTGGATCTTCTAAAGTGTTATGCTTCGGGTCATAACGAACAGTGGGAAAAGTATCTTCCTTTGGTGGAGTTTGCTTACAACAACACCATTCACACTTCAACAAGTAAGGTACCTTTCGAGATTGTGGAAGGCGGGAAGAAAGTACCTCCGATCTTGCATACAAAAGATAAGATTTTCAAGGCAGATCGTTTTGTGGAGAACATGGATGAGGCTTACTAGAAGGTCAAGTTGGCTCTTCAAAGGACTCAAGAGAAACAGAGGAAAGCAGCCATGCAGTAAGAGCATGAGCAGTAGAGAGCTTAGTCTAAAGATTTATGGATTTGGAGAATTTATCCTGGAAGTATGGAGTTGGCTTTATGTACCCGTGCTTAGCACTCTTTCCATATGGATATCGTGGATTATATTATCAAGCTTACATGCAAGCTATATGGAGTTATGTCTCGGGATATCCTATGGATATGCTGAGGAGATATTTCTTTTGCTTCATGATGAACTCGGCAAAGAAAAGATATGGATACTTTGAGTTTTACAAATTTGAGTGGCCAGCCTGAGGGAAGTGCATCTTCTCCACCTTTGATTATTTGATCCCCCCCATCTACATGAGGCGACTTTGTATCTAGCCCTCCGTGGTTGTATTTAGCCCTTCGTGGCTGTTTTTCATTAACTAATAGAAGGATCTTTTTCCCAGGAAAAAAAAAAGATTAGATGAACTTTCACATTCCGAGGCAACTTTAGTCGATAAGCAACATCACCAATCTTTCTCAAGATCCTTTAAGGTCCACAGTACCTAGGGGATAACTTCCCAATCTTCCCTGTACGTAACGTCTTAGAACTCTTGTGCACTCTCAAATAAACTAGCATTCCCTCAGTAAACTCCCTCGATAAATATTACCTTTCAGTAGCATAAAACCGTGCACGGTCTTGTGCACTCTTAATAGCCTCTCGTGCATTGACTAGCATTTCTTGCATATCTTTCAAGAAATGTCTAGCCCCATCAATCTGAATACCCATAAGTCCAGTTGTTACTGGAGATCTAGGTTGGTATACATCAGGATTACTTCTCCTGGGAGGTCTTGGGTTCGAGCCTCCTCTAGGGCTGCCTGAAGGCACCCTTGTCCACGGACGGGCGTCTAGACTGCCTACGGGCGGGGGCTTCTCTACGCGTATATGGGCAGGAAAATATTTATTGATGCAGGATCTCTCACGAGTCACTGTGCATAGGAGTTACCTTTTGAGGCGTGTGTAGCATGTTTCTCTTTAAGCTCCTTGTGATGTTGTCTGAATAGTTGTGGTTCTAGAGATCTTGCATTTCTGTCCTGTGGTCCCGGGGCGCATAGGCATGTAGTTGTCTAGAGGTTGGGATGAGGATTCCCTGTGGCGGGGCTCTCTTAGTCTTGCTCTTGTCAAGTGTACCTGTGTGTTCTGTACGACATGTAGTTCTAGAGATCTTGCATTTCTGTCCTGTGGTCCCAGGGCGCAATGGCATGTAGGTGTCTAGAGGTTGGGATGAGGATTCCCTGTGGCGGGGCTCTCTTACTCATGCTCTTTTCAAGTGTACCTGTGTGTTCTGTACGACACATTCTTTTCTAACAGTGGAAGCCGCCTTTGATTTCACATGCTCCTTTGTCTCAACCCCACACATCCAAAAAACCTTTGCAGCTCGACTCTACCTTCTCACTCCCAGCTTCAATGTGAAGCTTCTGATGCCACCCTAATTTGACCCATGAAGATTGGAAGTGCATGTTCGATGTGATTTTTCAAGAATCCTGTTATCTGAATAGATCCATCTACATGCCAACAATTGTCTACTCGGTCTACTCCTTGATAAGACAGATGCATGGATGAAGACAAAGCCAACCATGGGAGCCATTGCGAGCCCTGTATCGTGCTGCGGACCTTTTGTACGCAAGTTACCAGATAAAATGAAGCATCGCTGTGGAGCGGGCGGGCTGCAAACTTAGCTAGAATGGCATGGTGTGGGATAGAGGGTTTACTGCGAATAAGAGAGAGAAACATAACCTGCAACCTTTTTCTGATCCAGTGATGTGAGGTCAACTGCCCAAAGAAAGTGCTCCATACAATGATACATGACTGCTGGTTGCACCAAGTTAAATAGGGTGCAATTTACGTGTGGTTAGTGTTTTCTTTAATGTCCATTTCCGTTTTGTTTGACTCCTCATTTTCCTTCTTGACTTTTAAGAGACCCCTTGTCTCTTTGTTACGCCACCGGAATGTCTATCTAGTATAGGCTTCACCTCCTGCATGACCACTTCTCCATTTACGAAAGTGACTAATGATATGGAAGGGCATAATAAAATGCATTATACAAGATATAATCCTACCCTATACTCTCTTACATTATCACACTGGTGAAAGCAGTCAATATAGAGAAGAACAAACACATTCAGCATTATCCAGCTTATGAACTCCATGAAACATTTTATGCTGTTTTCTTGAGTGCAGATTGCTGCAACACCTGATGGTGCAAGGTTTCTCACCGAAGGAGGTCTTTTGCAGCAGCTAGTTTCCATTATGGGGTAGGTGATAGTTTTTGTTGAGTCATATGTAAGTAATCCTCTTGGAAGTCTAAAAAAAATACGATGTTTCTGCTCTGATTTATTTCCATCCAATGCATATGAGCAGAAGTAACGGAGTAGATGCGTTGGTGCGCTCACAGTCTATGATGATTGGTGCTCGATTAATATCTCCGGAGGGACCTTTGCCTTCGTTGGTTTCAAAAGAGGGTATGCATGCATTCTATACTGTTGTGATATGAAACAAAAGGTAGCTACCTGAAAGGTTGTTATATGATTTCATACAATTTTAAGGACTCAAAAAAGAAGACTATTTTCAAGTGTGAAAATATGTACATACAAGTTGGGGTGTCTTCTAGTTTTTAGCCCTAGGGACAAAAAAAGGCTAGAAGTGTGATAAAGGGTGTCCATAACAAATGCAGTAGGCGATCTACCAAACTAAGGTGAGTGTGCATGTAATCAACACGTCTGATGCAAATTACTGCAAGGAGTGTAAGTTACTGGAACTCATGCAAACTAAGGCAAGTAGACATATCTTTTCGAGGTCCATGAGGGGTTCACGTTAACAGCGTAAGAGGCACAAGGACTCAATGAGGCAGCTAGGGTTTAAATGCCTGTTGATCCTTGTTGCATCAAGATGAAAAACCAAGGGTGTTGCCAAGAAGATGTTAGGAAGCTGTTGCATCGCCGAGCTCCCAAAATTGTCGACCTTCTCCAAATAATTCCTTTTTAGCTCTACCAATGTGATGATTCTCCCAACGGGGTCTGAATTAGGAACCCAGCAAAGCGTAATCACAAAAGTGAATGGTCTGAAAAAGCCCTTCATGTTTATTCTTGCCACTCGGCCAAGCCCCAATTCAAAGCCACCAGACATGCTCTCTCTC
This sequence comes from Cibotium barometz, assembly GCF_041138505.1. Classification (NCBI taxonomy): domain Eukaryota; kingdom Viridiplantae; phylum Streptophyta; class Polypodiopsida; order Cyatheales; family Cibotiaceae; genus Cibotium; species Cibotium barometz. The sequence goes on along the minus strand of NC_141066.1, from coordinate 9,133,391 downwards.
AAAGAACTACTGCATACCATGTGTGGAAGGGGCCACATACACTAACCAGCCACTACATAATCTCTCCAACATGCACGCTACCCTGACAAAGTTACAAAAAAGACGGAAGATTCAAGGAGGCGATATTTTTGTTGGTGGTGGAGAATTGCAAACAACTTCTAAGAGCCAAGCTAAGATAGGTTCTAAGGTGAGAAAGGCTTGGACTAGTGTAGAGCTTTGCTAAGGTAGGTGCCAAGGTAAGAAAGACTCTGATTGAAACTCCTAATGGTCCAGTGCACCTCCTACCACAGTAATCTTGTGTACCATTTTGGCTCCCAAAGATATTAATTCCTTTTTCTTGTGCCTCCTCTCTCTCCCCTTCCACTCTTGCTTGCTTGCCACATGGTGGATTCCTTGTTAATCTAGTCACTTGTCCACTCCATTGTCTCCTAGATGCAATACACTGCTAGAAGTTGGCCATTAAGCATTGCATAGAGTGATGGAGAGAGTATGGCAATGATTTCACTTTTATCTATAACACCAGTAGATGACCTTACTATTTCATGTGGTTTGGTTGTGTGGTTCATTCAAGACCCTGAGGTTCTATGAGTGTATAGCAGGGTTGGTTGCCCACTGGCACACAAAAGTGGTGGTTCTTCTTTGGACAGGATGTTGGGAGTCCTCGACACTCACAACACAATGTGACACTTTAAACAAGCTTGAATATAAGCATGATACAATGACAGGAATACTGTAACATTGCTTGTGTTACTTCTGAGAAGCTGTTACGTGCCCCTCACTGCATCATGCATACCCAACAATGGTCACGATGAGATGGACAATACATAGGATGAAATGACACAGTGACTACAGGACTCAATGAACAAGACGAGATGACAATGATGACCCGAGGGATGAGCTGAGGACTGGTTCTTGTGGAGATGGTGGCATCTCCTATCATTGGCAGATGCTCATCGGGGTGATAGTGCGGTGCTTTCAATGCCAGTGTGCGCACCTCCCATGCATCCATTGGTGGTGAGATTTAGGAGATCCATTGCTGGATGGTCCATTGGGAATTTGGGATGGTCAAGCTGGGACGGTCCGGTGTGGGCATCCTTGGTGGCTACATGTCACACCCACCACCATAGTGCTCACTGTCCTCGGTGAGAAAGATCGAAAAAAAGAACATAACTACTAAAATGCTGTGAACTGATAAAGCTTGTACTAACAATGAAAGAAAAATATGAAGCCCTCATCATGCTAGAGGGAAATTCTGAGTACCTAATTTCACCTAATTTCACACCTAGTTGAAATTTCTTACAAATATTCCACTAGCTCTTCAATTTCTCACTTTTCCCCCAATTTATAAATCCTAATTTCGTATTTCAACCTCAATGGGCAAGTGTTCCACTAGTTCTTCAATTTCTAACTTTATAAATCCCAATTTCATACTTGAGCCTCAATTGCACCTAATTGCACACCCTAACTAAAGTGGGAAAGTGGAAAGGGCAAGTTGAAGACCTCAAGGAGGAGCTACATGTATGCAAAGCATAGATGAAAGAAGAATTGGAAATTAATCCCTAACTTGCCTCAGAGGTTGAAAGCCTAAGAAACAAACTGCAGGAAGGTTTAGTGGCCACAAAGAGGGAGATGGAGAAAGGATGGGCCGCAGTGCTTAAGTAAGAAGTTGAGAAAGAATGGACAACAGTGGTGATAAAACACCCCACACCCACGCCCATCATACATGATACGTTGGAAGAGGAGAAGAGGAGGAAGGTTCGTGCTCTTCATGTGAGGGTGACAGGAGGCAGAATCCCCCAAGGCTGATGCTCTAGCCCTATGCAAGAAACTCAAATTGGAAGGGACCCCCTATGTGGACACATGGCATGTGGGACGAGACACCTCATGCGTCCTATCATCTTGATATTCTTGGACCTTGCTAGCCGAGATGCCTTCATGGACACAAAGACAGCTCTCCGAGGGGAGGAGATTTACCTAGGGGATGATCTCACCCAAACCCACGTAGAGCACAGGAGCGAACATGCCCAAGGTGCACGAGGCCGGCAAGGCGGGGAAGTGGGCAATGTACAGGGATGGGCGAATCATCATCACAGAGCGGCAGGGCCTGTGGGGCCATACACTTGGAGTTGGCAGTTTGAAACTGCAATGGGACACTATGGTCAGAGAGTGGGTACTTAGGAAAGTTTTTACAGAGAGGGACATTATCTTCTTCACAGAGACCCACCAGAACCCGGAGAGAGGCTACCATGCATTTCAGGCTATGAGTGGGCATCTGCCTAGCAAGAGGAGCCACGCACATGTGGTGGGGTACGTGGGTCTGGCGGAGTGGTGGTACTATTCAGGACACATCTACAGCCCATGATCACCATAGTCCGCAGGGACATAGAGGCACGCTTTATGTGGGTGAGGTTACAGGTCACAGTGGAGAGATTTATACACATCATAGTATGTTACTTCCCACCTAGGAAGTCCCCATATGCTATTCTGGAGGAGGGAGAGTAGTTTTATCCCCTCCATGCAGACGTCATTGAGTTCTCACACTTGGGTGAACTCCTTTTAGGGGACTTCAATTCCAAGACTCGGAGCGAGCAAGCATCTGTATATGACCAGGAGGAGCCGACCATGCATGAGATAGACTCTGAGGAGATTGGCAATCAGCGAGCGTCACACGACAGAGGGGACATTACAACATCAGGGGGAGAGTTCCTCGTGCTAGTGACCACACATGGCCTAGCCATCTTCAACGGGATGTCCCGTTTGTCTTCTTCCGGAGCTCTCACATGCTTTCCACATGGCGGAGGCTCGAGTACAGTGGATTACTTGATGGGATCTCCGGCTTTCACATCCATACATACCTTCACCATTTGCACCCGCCTCCTTGAAGCCGACCATGCCTATCCCTCCCACAGCCTCAGCTTTTCCCGACTGTCCTCACCATCACCACCGCCCATCTCGCACTACACCCAGATTCACTTCCACCATGATGGGGACTCGACTTCCTCCGACCATCTCTACCGACATCTAACATATGTAGATCCCAATCTCCCACTAGCCGACCTCACCTCTCAGCTCACCACAATCTTACACACCTCATTTCCATCCACCAGTCGATCTACTGCCAAACCCCCCAGCAGCACCATACCCTAGAACAATTGGTATGACGAGGAATGCCGCACAATATGTGAGCTTCTCCTACGCGAGGTTGCAACTGGCCAAATCCAAGAGCGATATGCTCAAAGGATTAACCAATACGCAACTAGATGTAAGAAATGAGCACATATTAAGGGCCAATACAAGGACTTATACCAATCTGTCAAAGGTGTGAACTGTACTGAGGGCTGTAAGAAAATCCGGGAGAAACGCCCACCCACACCCATCACATCTCCGTCCATATGGCACACATATGCACGATCCGTGTACGAAGTACCATATCAGCCCCCCATCCCACCACCATCACATCCACGTCCCATTACATCCACCTTCTTCACACCTGACATGGTAACCCGAGCCATCCGGAGACTCAAAAACGGTAGATCACAAGACCACGAGGGCGTCTTGGGTGAGCACATCTCCCATGCGGGGGAGACTCTGGCACCCCTCCCGGCCCATATGTTCAACTGGGCTCTTTTGGAAGGCTTCCCATCCACCAGGACAGCCCATATCATCACACACATCCATGAGGCCGGAGATCCCATCATGGACCCCAACAATTACAGAACTATTATGATTGGCCACACACTGGCCAAACTTTATGGCTCAATACTTGAGGTTGGTGGGCTCAACACACTAGCAGAGAGACATGAGCACAGAGCATCAGGGCAGGCAGGCTTCCGCATGTCATTCTCTACTTTGGATCACATCTTCACTCTTTGAGCCATCATAGACGAGGTCACAGCATGACACTGACAGGTTACTGTTGCTTTGTGGATTTCCGCAAAGCATTTGATACGGTGCCTTGAGCCTGACTACTTCAAAGACTCCAAGATCTAGGGGTACCATTAGACATGATTTGGGGGATCATGGCATTGTATGAGTCGGTCGTAGGGCGGGTGAGATGTCAAGGAGGATTATGAGAGGAGATCTCCAATACCGTTAGAGTGAAGCAAGGGTGTCCACTGTCTCCCACTCTCTTTGGCCTCTACATCGACGAGATTTCGGCCATCATTGATAGAGGAGGGGAAGGAGGCGTATCACTAGCAGGCATCCTTGTTTCCATACTATACTACTTTATGCTGGTGACATTGTGCTTATTGCAGATTCTCCAAAGGCTCTCTAGAGGGAGCTTGACACATTACAAGACTTTTGTGCTCAGTGGGATCTCACAGTAAACCTTGGGAAAACCAGGGTTCTGGTCTTCAATACATCCCCTCTTTTCACATCTCGACTGAGTTTCACCTACATGGGCAGCCCAATGGAAATTGCACACTCATGTGTACTTGGGAGTCACTTTTACAAGACCGGTCTTCTTTATGAGCCATGCTGCAGAGGCTAGATTGTTGCAAGGTATGCTTCTCTTGTTCTCATGGAGAGACAGTGCTTCCAGGAACAGAGGTCCAAGATGTGGCTATTTGACACCTTGGTCACTCCGGCATTGATGTATGGAGCACCCTTCAGGGCATCTGATGTTACAGTGCCCAGATGGCCGAGGATAGAGAGGCCTCATGTCATGATGCTCTCCTGTATGATACACAACAAACTAATGGTCCCACATGATATTATCCTGACAGAGTTTGCTGCAGCACCCATGGTAGTAGAGGCACTCTTCCAAACAGTCACATACATTCACAAGATCACTGCCATGGCCCCCACGAGACTCCTGAGGCTCGCCCTATAGCCCTCCCAGCAGCTAGCAGCAGATGGGCATGAGTCATGGTATAGCCGAGTATACACCTGGTTCACGAGGTGGGGACTCAAGATGGATCGCCTCCCCCCAATCCAATATGACTTGGACTCCCCATTCATCAGGCTCTGTCAGAATGACAGGAACTGTATGATCAAATATGGATCACCACACGAGCCCACTCTCACACTTGCATGAGGCTTATAGAGGATGTTTTCATACTAAGGGCCAGATATCTTGACATATACATGTCACATGCCATGCGGATTGCAGTGGGCGAGTTTCGGGTGTCATCGCACTGCATGAGGATAGAGATATGGAGAGCCATGCAGATACCTCGTGAGGAGAGGATATGCACTGTGTGCCAATAGGAGGTCAAGTCAGCAGAGCAGTTCATATGCAGGTGCACCGTATATTATGAGATTTGAGGGAGGTTCCACTGTCTCTTCCCAGACCCTTATCCAAGATCATGGATTACCTAGATGAGCGATGCAGGGGCCTCTTCCTACTAGAGCTTCATTGCCATAGAGGCTCACTGATTAGGGAGTTGAGACCCTATGGGAGACATGCACACTGGCCTCATGCAACCATCACTCAGTTCTTCCGACCACGAGAGAACGCCCCACCAGCCATGGATGACATACCCACAGCCTCAGCCAGACCCCACTCTGGTGTGACTCTAGACCAGGCCACGGCACTACGGTGAGCCCGATGCCCCAAACTTAGCCCTAGCTTGAGGAGATCTTGGAGAGGCATAGAGCGGCCTTCCCATGCCCGGCGGATCTGTAGAGCCTTCTACAGGCTAACCCCATGCTCGATATCCTTCTGGCCCCATCCCCCTACCAGGGGGTTAGCTCCATAGGTTGTATGATGATGGTCCCACTTTGTATCATATGGCTCGGATTTGACATTCCTAGCTAATAGCTCTGGTCGTTGTTTTCTTTTTCTTTTGTACCATAATGAGAGTACATGGACACTATTATATCACTTTTGGTCTAATAGACCCACTAGGTCTTTTGAAGCTATTTAATATAACTTTCTCTCTCTCTCTCTCTCTCTCTCTCTCTCTCTCTCTCTCTCTCAGACGGAGCTCAGACGACACAGGGATGTAGTGTTGAGTCAGCATGCTGAGAGAGAGCCCCGGCTTCGACAGGACACCTCACAGAGAGCCATCACAGATTTCTTTGTGGTATACACATCCACATCGGAATCCAGTGTCCACAACAGTTCCTCTACTACAACATCAGAGCCCACCACCTGTACCCACGCTCCAGCTCCACGCCCCAGAGGAGTTCTTAGCACGAGAGCTTGATCCATTCTGCGAGCCAGACGTCCCCGACCTAGAGCATCAGGACCCTCCACCACATAGAGACAGATTCGTGAGGTTCTCCATCGACATGACACGCTCCCATCACAGAGGCCTGATATTCACTCCACCATTAGATTGGTTCTGGCCGAGGCGGCTATCGTCATTAGCTGATCACAACATATCTCACTCTACACAGGATCATCTGTTGATCACATGCACTGTCAGATGTTTTCTTTTTACTTTTCTTTCAGTTTTCATGGCTCAGTATATCCATGGTACCGTTGTATTACTTTTGGTCTCATAGGCCTTTGGGGTCTTCCATAGACGTTAATATAACTCTCTCTCTCTCTCTCTCTCTCTCTCTCTCTCTCTCTCTCCCCCCTTTTTCCCCTTTCCCAAAATTCCTGCCACAACCTACCCCAAAAGACCCCCCTAACCAACTTCATTTATGAATGTAGACGCCTTCAAAATAGTCGAAGTTATAGATACAATTTTGAGAACTTCTGAGGGTTTCAAAAGCAGAGAAAAGGAGGCTGCCATCGATGCACTGGGGCGAATCGGGATGTGTAAAGCTTCTTTCTATGTATTTGTTTTTTAAAAAAATACTGTGCTTTGTTTGGAGTTATTTTGATGCTTATATGTTCTTGTATATGTGATGAGAGATACTCATCGTGCAGCCAAGCTAGGAGCTGAGCTCCTCCTCCAGAGCTCCCCTCCGGTTGCTCGGCATATTGTGCAGGCTGCTTTTACTCGGAAGGGAGGCAGTAAGCAATTGGTAATGGACTCCAGTGACATCATTTAAGCATGTGTGATCACACACATCTTGTGGACAACACCTATGTTCTTGGAGTGTACAAGCCGGTTCTTGCTTGTGGATTGCATAGTTGGATGTATTGGAATCCAGCCCTTTTTTCTCCTCTACATTCTTACTTCTCTCCCGCAACTTATCCCCTTTTTCAAGGGCTATTATGAAGTCATGTCAGCTATGTAAACATCACATAAAAGTGGTATGATTCATAAACATGATGTGCAGATGTTCACTCTTTCCCTGCTAATACTCAGGTGGGCATTCATGCCCTTGCTTCAGTTGCTGGATCTGAGCGAACAGACGGTCCCGTGCTTAGTAAAGAAGCAGAGGTTTCTCTCAAGGACTTGATCTTCTCAGAGCTCGAGAGTTTATCAAAATGGTCTTTATCTGTAAGCTGCATTTCTTTCTTGTCAGTATGCTCAATATTTCTTCGCAATGAAGCGGTTTCATGTTTTTAAATTAAAAAAAAAAAGTTTTAAAGATCAAGTGTAGGGGCAACTAAACTGTTGTAATACCTTACTATCTATGTACGTGCCATCTTTACCATTTATGCATCCTGAGTGTATGTGACATATAAATCGAGGTAACATGACATCTGAATAAACCTATTTGTCATTGCTGTTAGAATCTGATCTCGGTATAAGCTCCTCGTTGACAGGAGTGTCTGTGGCTGTTTCCATATTTTTTGGATGTAAATGTTCCGATGTGATTTCTGACGACTCTATTGACTTCTTGACTTGATATTCCATGAACCTGTACAAGATACTGAAGTAGTGGCAAAGCTTTAGAGAGACCATGAGCTGTCACCCACTTCTTTGCTCTGGTATACCATAAATTCGTAGCCCCTTGTGATGCAAGGTGCTCCTCACATTGCTGCTGGTCAACAATATATTGTGTCATAGAGAAGGGACTTCATTTGGACCTGTTGCAAGTGTGCTTGGAATATTGCCTCTCCAAGCATGCTAGTGATGCATACCCCCTTACTAATTTTACCTCTGCTGTTGGTTTCATCCTAGATGTGTGTATTCCCTCAATTCTACCAGTTCTTGTCTCTCAAATGTGAAAGTGTGATTTTGCAGGCACTGATAACTCGTGTGGAAGACCATGACCTTTGTCTTGCCCAGGTTAACGTTCCTTGTAGAAAGAGTGTGATGCATCCAAGTGTGTCTGCAATCTTTCTGGTATGTGTGACAGTAGCAGTGCATCATATGCATAGAATAAAATGAAGACAGCTAGTGTGTAGTGCTCACAATGGAGTCTGTCAAGGGAAGGTGCTAATGCCCAAAGAGGATTGGGGGAGAGGACAGCCTTGCTTTACCTGAATCGTGCTCCACATTGGCTGTGAAAGTCCCTTCTTTGTGCATACATGATTCGTGACATGCTCATGTAGTGTGATTGTGGCCCAAATGACCACCCTAACGTTTTTTTTTCCTTGGGAAATAGATTCTTCTATTAGTTATATGAAAAACCAGCCAACAACAGGCTGAAGTACATGCTCAGAACCTCCAAAAGAGGAAAAACACTGGTGAGTGTAGCCGCCTTCATGGTGGGCTGCTCTCGGAGGGAACTACCTCACACAAGAGAGCCGGGGGGTGTGGGTGGCATGTAGTGCCAAGTGAGCTTACCGGCACTGTCCGAGAGGAAGGGGCTCTTATGCGAGATGCGTAAGAAGGCCTTTGGGCATCTTTGCATGCAGTCCGAATCTTCCTGTAGCTTCTCTCACTGGCCGCGGAGGGTATGAATGATATCTGTCCATATGACACGGATGGACTCAGCTTGGGGCGGGGTGTAAAGGTGCCCTCAAAGGACTTGTTGCACCATGCCCACCAAATGTGCCATGCCGCAATGCTGCTGCTGATCTCCCACCTCTGACAAGTGCCAGGGGACCAAGCCTCTACTGAAGAGTTGATTGTGGGTCTGCAATGGGTGCACCTGAGGGCCTGACGATCAGCTGTCTCCTCATAGTGGAGGGCGGGTCTTGACTGTCACCCAAGCAACTGCCCCCCAAGTGATGACGCGGGAAGAAGTCCGAGAGGTGCTGAATAGTCGAAGAATCCTCAGCCACACCTTCTGGGCTTTGCGGAAGTCCCAAAGGCAAAGTCGTCGTTGCGATTCCTGCGGGTGGCTGCACCTCATGCATTGTGCAGGACGACCACCAATGGCCAGCTACGTGCCAATTGCTAAACTCCTGTGAGCTACGTGCCAAAGGAAAAGAGTAACCTTCCGAGGGTCGGAAGCTGTCCCAAAGTCGTTTGTAAGTGAGATGTCTTGCGAGGACCAGCGGTCTGTTGAAGCTTGAGTACCGTCAATCTCATGCATCTAGATCCGGCGGCCTAGCCTCAGTGAGTAGTGATAAAGGGGGTGGTAGGGCTCTCTGGGCTAAAGGGGTTTGTCCGCTCCCACTCGCCAAAACAGGGGCCCACTGAATCGGCGTCAAAGGCCAGCTCTCCCAAAGCCAGTGTCCAAGATCTGTCTCGGCCCGACCAAAATTACCAAGCCCCATTGGAGTTATGTGAGTTTGCAGTACCTAATCAAGCCTGGTAAGGCAACTGTACTTACTTTTCTTTCTATAAGCCCAACACGTTCACTGAAGTAGACTCTTGGGTGCTACTAAAGCTTTACAGAGCCTATAGAGAGCAAGATGTTGCAGCTGCAGTCCATAATTTTGCTGAGCATGTTTATAAGGAGATAGATAAGCTCCTGACACTGGGAAGTCAATACCTTAGTGCAGGACCTCTACTTACCCGGATCATCTATTTCCGCCTATCCCCATGGCTTATTACGGGCTCAGGTACACCGTCAACCATTGTGAAGGTGTCCTGCCGCCAATCACGAATGGGCACATGCACTGGATGCCGAGAATCATGTCACACCCCCAAAGTGGTGAAACAATGAAATCTCACTTGAATGTGGCCGTTTGAACACTAAACTCAAACTGTTGAGCTTTATGAGTGATATGTATGTGTGTGGAGACTAGGTTTGAACTCGTCCATGACTGAATAATATGACACTAATGTACAGCTCAACTTCATAGCCAACTGCAAAGAGACGACGTCCTCAGAGCTGTGCATGTCAAGTAGGACAATGAACCGCCGTCCCTTTGCCGTGCCATAAGCATGGATGAGAGCTTTCATCCGCCCTTCAACATCACCCTCCTGCTTATTATCAAATACCATTGGGGGTACTAGATTCAAAGAGGTACGGAATTCCTGTTCAAGGTGGAGGGGTGAATGTAGCTTCAGTGACATCCACTGTAGAGGATGATGCTTTGGTAGCTTCAAAGAGGTACGGAATTTCTTAGTGTGCCACTTGGTGCAATCCTTATTACCATAGTTGGAACCGGACGCGTCCGATTGAAGATTCCAGACGTATGATACGTGGGATATCATACGCGTATGGAAAACAGTTTCAGACGTGGCCTTTTTTGGGGAAAAAAACGGCGTGCCCGATAAAGTTGTGTTAAACAATTCTGTGTCCTCTGTGGGTGTGTTTTCAGTAACCAGTTGGAACTTGGAAGTTTGAACTTGGAAATTGGAATTTGGAAGTACTAAAGTGTCTCTGAAGTTTAAATGTGTGCAAATTAAATTGTATATTTTCTTGTCTTTTTTCATGGAAATTAGGGTCACGTATGGTTCAGCCCCAGGGGCTGAACCATACTCCAATCATACTTCCGTACACATATGCGTTTGCCGTATGGTCCCGTATGGAAAAAACTATGCTTATTACCATGGCCTACTTGATGATAGAAAAACAACGTTCTTTGTTTGGTACCGGTTTTGCTTATTTTGCTAGGGAGAACCTCCAGTAATTATCTCCTTGGCCTTCTTCTCGAGCGTCTTTTTAGGCTTGCCCTCTTTGTTTTTCTTGCTGCTTGAGTTGTTCTAAGACTTATTGTCCTAAATGTCTGAATTGTTCCGAGTACCCTTACCCAGCTAAGATGAAGACTGTTGCTACTGTTGAGGTTTGGGGTCTGACTGGACTTGTTTGGGCTTACCTACGCTCAACATCATTTCTTGATTCTGCACCAGAGTCAAATCCCGATCATAAGTTTGAGGCTTGAAATTCCAATCGAAAACGTGATGTTCGTATCTAACTCCTTGAGAAACTGTTTCAGCTTCTCGTCTTCCAACTTCCCAATTGTTGTGCCATGGTTATGACTTTATTGGAATAGGTTAGCATGGGCGGCCAATTCTAGTAGAGTTTGTAAAACTCCTCCAAATTGGTCATGTACTAGGGTGGAAGGAATCTTGCTTTGAGGTTAGACACAAAAGTCTCCTATACGTAATGGGTCGTGCCTGTGGTTAGGTCTGTGTGGAGACTTGACCAATGCTGCCACCAAGTAACGGCTTCGTGTGGAGCCGCAAGATGGACGTTGTCTCTTGGATCTGAAACTTTAGCTAAAGAAAAATATGCAACGAATTCACTAATAAATTGTGTATCTACAGCATGATCACACTTACTATCATACTTACGGAAATTCGATTGAGCTCGTCTTACGGTGGTTGATGGAGCTGGTGGGGTACTAGGATGAGGTGCCAGTCTGGGAAGAGCTGCCACAAGACTAGCCTATACTGATGCTGGAGTTGCATGGTTTCTCGATCGAGCTTATGTTGATATTCCAATGCTGTGTGTTCTGCTTGGCGTTGGTCTTTAGCCTCCTTGTGTTTGGCTTTCTCTATCTGTCGTGCCTCATCAAGTTCTTGTCTTCTTTGTTGCTCCATGAGAAGAAGCACGTGCTGAAAATTTTGGGAACGTTGCTCTGTAAGCTGCTCTTTAGGCTATTCTCTTTTCCTTCTTTTGCCTCTTGTAGTTTTAGCATGAGTAACCTGATTTTCTCTGATAGCTCGTGAAGGAGTATATTTGCGCTTTGTGGAAACGTTTCTTCTTTTCTTGTGTCTTCGTGGACACTTATCTTCTGCAGTGGTGCCTTCTTGGATCAATGTAACATGCAATTGGCTTGATCGGGTAATGCAGAGCAAGACCTTCATACCTTTATGTTAGTGAGCATGAGCAATCCACTTCAATCTTTATACATAGGAGGTAGAGCTAAAGAGAGAGAGTGAGAGAGAGAGAGAGAGCAGAGATGACATAGAGAGCAGATGGAAGTGAACATGGGCACTTCAGAGTGTAGTGTCAAGCACAACATACCGTGTGTAGTGTTCTCTTGTCCTACGTGCTCTCTTGAAGATTGTTTCTACCATATCTGGGTGGAACAATAGAGAGCAGATGGAAGGGAACATGGGCACTTTGAGAGGGTAGTGTGATGCCTGGTTGGCACAGGACTTATGTCTATGCCAAGGTCATGTGGACTGATGCCTTGTTGACAAGAGACTTATTTTGTCTCGCCCATTTACTTGGGACATCGATTATGATATTTGGACTTATGGGACTGAATTGTCTCGCCCATTTATTTTGGGACATGATATTGCTATTATGGAGTCTTATTTAGTCTCACCCATTTCTTTGGGACATGGATTCTTCAGTTATATTGGATTTTTGAGACTGTCTCGTCTCGCCCACTTGATGGGACATGATTATATCTTGAATATATGGCTTGAAGCTTAAAGTTGCGGACAACTTTTAAGAAGCTGGGGAGGATGTCACCAACCTGGACATTTCCCAGTATGAAAGGGGTCTGGTGGACTCCAGGATGTCTAAATATTTGGAAAGTACAAGCTTTGGGAATGGGGGATTATCCTAGAATACAAAGGACCACACTCCTAAAATTTAGGAGAGTAGCTATTTTTGGCCCGACTCCGATGGAAATTCTGTTTGGGTCATTACATCTGGAATTGAGCCAAGAGTTGGCAAAGTGCCTATGAGAGAATGTCTACCAGTTGGGATATTTTTAGAGAGAAAGTTTATGGAAGGACCCATCTCTTAGATTGGGACATGTGGCAAGAAAGTGGACCAAAGTAAGACAAGTGGCCTGACACTTGTGAGAAAGTGGATCAAAGTGAGACAAGTGGCCTCACGCTTGTCACTTCAGCTATTGTGGCTCTCCACTTGTCATTGTAGCCTTCTCTTGCCATTTTAGCTCATGGGAGGCCCAAATCTATAAATTGGAGCCCTCTCTCTTTATTAATGGAGGCTCTCTTGCTGCACACTAGCCTCTACCACCGTTACAGGCTGCCCTCATGATGGCTACTCTCTTTCTCTCTCTCTTGAAGGCTGCCCATGAAGAATACCGGCTGTTGAGGATTGTTTTGGAGGCTTCCATCGTGAAGAAATACTGAAGGCAAGGGTATTTAATCATTTATCATGATTTCTAGCCATTGTACTTGTTGTACCAGCCCTTGTACCTGCTGCACCAGCCATTGTATTGGCTGTACCAATCCTTGTACTTACTGTACGGGTTGTACCAGCCATTGTACCTACTGTACCAACCACTCTACGTGCTGTACCGGCTGAATGGAGAGTTGTACTTGCTGTACCAACTCTATTGCATGAAGACCCGTGGTTTTTGGGGAAGAATCAGTACCCACACAGAGGTATATGGATTATATTGTTGGTTCAGCATTTCTACAGCTTGTGTTCTGGCTTGGTAGCCTCGTGTTGGGCTGTGTTATGGCATTTGTATATGGATAATCCGGCATCTCCCGTGGGGAGAGTAAGGCCCTTAAAGCTTGTACATGATATTATTCTCCTTGGGTAATAAAATACTCAAAAGGGGGGGGGGGGGGGGGGAGATTCCGGCCTCTATGGAGTGTCACACATGCAAGCTCCATTTTTAGTATTTGTGGATGTTTTGTCTAGCTTTTATGTTTTATGCAAAGTGATGATGGATATGTGTTAAGGCTGTGGCTATGTTTAAATGTTTTAATATGCATTGATGGTATCAACAAGTGTGTCAAAGGCCCTAGTCCCCCGGGCACCCGCCGCGAGTTTTATTTATCCTAACACATAAGGCTGGGAGACTGACCTACATAGCACGTGCCTGACATGTCCCAGACTCGGGCTTGCAATGGGGTCATTGGTCAAAGATCGCGACTGGTGACAGCATATGGGCTAAGCTTCAAGGTAAAGGTGCATGAAGATCTAGATTGTGACTAGATGTATGGTGTACGAAGTGTTTGAATCGAGGTCCTACCAAGGAGGAATGTAAGCTCACTCCCTACTGTGTCATATGTCAGAACACCGCATGTTACGAAGGCTTACACAATGGGCAGAGTCCACCGTCCGTGCGACAAGCGAAGCAAACCTAGGCTGCAGTGCCCCCTAAAAAGGTATGATTGCATAGGGAAAGTTCTGTTGGGTTGTTTTGTGGAGTGCATGGCTTGTCTGCAAACAGAGTGTTGATTGGGGCCAGCAGGTGTGATGTACCTAATGATCTCCCGGTCCTGGCGTTGAAGTCCCCGAGCAGGACTTTCCCCAGCTGTGAGAACTCCCTAGTATCCCCATATAATGGTAAGTACGGTGACTGGCCATGCTGTGTGGTGTAAGGGGAGTGGCTCGGTGCAAAATAATGCAGAGCAATGTGCATGACTCTGTCCCCAGTAAGCTGTACTCACCTAAAGATACCGTGCATCCTCGTCCTTCCAGACGATGTTGAGAATCTGTTGGAGAGAGAGAGAGAGAGAGAGAGAGAGAGAGAGAGAGAGCGAAAGAAAGAAAGTCATATTCACATCCACGGAATGGCTTGAAGGCATATGGGACCAAAAACCGGTACCTCAGAGTCATTACAATCCACTACGGGGTGCACTTAGGCACAAGCAAAAGATTAATGAAAACCCTAGGATGATAAACAACTATCTGTGATACAAAAAATACCGATGGCACATTAGAATGCTAATCAATTGGGTTTAGGCTTACGGAAGTCCTCGATTATTGCCCTTCCGTCACGGTAGACTGCCCACTTTCCAACTTGGCGGGCTGCTCGGACTTTGGCGAGTTCTGCACTTTTGTTTTTAAGCTGTAGGGGAGTGAGTTCATCAGCTAAATAGAGCCTGGTGCCCTGTAATGATTTGGACTGTCGGAGAACTTGGATCTTGTCCTGTTTATTGTGATATTTCGCCATGATCTGCCCCAATAGGACGAGGTGGGATGGAGAATGAGGTGACAAGCTGTGATGCCTCCAAAGACCCCATAATGTAGTCTACCACTGTGCCTCCGGTCCGTGTATGACCCCCATGTGGGAAGCATGTCAGCCCTCCTGATCCCGGCCACTGTAGCATCCCGTTATAAATAACGAGACGATGCCCGGCTCCCAACTCTAGTAAGTGGTCCCCATAATGTCCTCTGTCTGGTCCAGTGTCCTCTGATGCCCGGCTAGCCCCTATCTCCTCTGGATCCACAGGGTGGAGAATCTCCATGTCATCATAGTCATACACCTCACATTGTCTGCACTGTGTGGGCATTGAAGTCACCTGTAAGAAATACTTCCCCTAGTGTAGAATAATGCATAATCTCCTCTGACAGACAAGTGTATGGCGAGGCTCCTGTCTCCTCCTCCTGTGGCATGTCCTCTGTAATGACATAGGAAGATCTTGATGGAGGAAAGTAACATAGGGCTATGTATATAACCCTGTCCTGTGAGAGCTGTAAGCTGATCCACATGTATCTGGCCTCTGGATCCTGTGCTACCACTCTCAGTCTCCCCTGTAACTCCCGTCTGAAGAGAACTACTACTCCCTCTGACCCTCTCGAGGTACCCTAGCGTGTGGTCCTCCTGTATGCTGACTCCCACAGGAATCCCTCTACTCAAGGTAGCCCTCTCTCTGGGCTCTGATGTGTCTCTGTCAAAAGTATGATGTCTCTCCCCACCATAACATGCTCCAGTCGTCCAGGCTGCAAGTGAACCATTACATTCCATACTGCCATGTGTATCTTTGTCAGTGACCTGGTCTGTGTCCCATAGGCCCCAAACCGCTAATCCATGGGCCGGCCATCAATGATGACCCGACCATCTCGATAGAAGGCCTTCTTGCCTTCTCTCCTCGCGTGTAAGACTCGTGGCATGCAAGCTCTCCTATGCTCTAGCTGCATCCTCGTGAGATCATCATCCAAGAAAATAGGAGCTCCCTCTAACCCTCTTCCTCATGAACGTCGCTTGCGTGTTGAGTCTTTCCCGGCTCTCCATGCTTTGGTGAAGGGCAGAGGGTCCTCTTCCCTGGAGCCTAGCTTCATGCATAGAAGCTGTCCATCTTTCTCGGGAGTGGAGTTGGGTGTCTTGGCTATACCTGTGACTCGAATGTTGAGGTGGCGGGCATGCCTCATCTTCTCCTCCTCAATGGTGGTGTGAATGATTTGATGTTCTTCCTTTTGAGTCTCCTCCCTCACTTCTTTGCAGATGTTCTTCTTCACCACCTCAACCCATCATGACTGCTTGGCTTCGAGTTTTCCCTCCATGTCCTTTGTGATCTCCTTGGAGATCTCTTCTTTGATGGCCGTGAGAGTGTTCTCATTGATCTCCCCTTCTTCCTTCTCGGTGTTCTTGACGGCTACCAGTTCCACTTTCAATGCACTCACCTCCTCCTTGAGTGCTGTGTTCTCTTGTTCAAGGCCCGTGACCCGTGCTTCGAGGGCCATGATGTGCCGGTGTAGTTTGTTCTCCACCTGATTGAGGTTGGAATCGGATGTCTTCTTGTTCTCCTTGATTAGTGCCTTCATTGCCGTCTCGAGGGCCTCGAGTTTCTCTTGGAGACTTGGGGCCATTCCTCGAGATTACTCTGCAGCCCTCCCACAGGCAGAGAGAGAGAGAGAGAGAGAGAGAGAGAGAGAGAGAGAGAGAGAGTTATGTTGCTGCCTTGGGGGCCTGAGCAAGGGTGGGTGTGGAAACAGGCACACGGCTGAGCGGACAGGCAGGCGGGCCAGCATAGCGCTAGCCAGGCGGAAGGGCTACTTGGCGGCGGTAGCGAACAGGGAACAGAAGCGGCGGCAGTGGGCAGCTACGCACAGAGGCCTACCGGACAGGCAGGCGGGCCAGCATAGCGCCAGCGAGGCGGAAGGGCTACTGGGCGGCAGTAGCAAACAGGGAACAGAAGCGGCGGCAGTGGGCGGCTATGCACAGAGGCGCGCAGGGAACAGGGAACAGGAGCGGCGAAGCGAACAGGGAACAGAAGCAGCGGAAGGGCTACTGGGCGGCAGTGGGCGGCTACGCACAGAGGCGCGAAGCGAACAGGGAACACAGTCGAGAGAGAGAGAGAGAGAGAGAGAGAGAGAGAGAGAGAGAGAGAGTAACAATGCTCTAGAGATGATATTGCACAACTGAAAATGCCAGAATGACCTATGAGACAAGTTACAATCAAAGGTCCGATACAAGCTGTTTGTGGAACAAGAAAGATAATATTAAGAGGAGTACAATCAAATGAGTGATAGCATCCCGGGGGGGGGGGGGGGGGGGGGGTGTCATCGTAGAACTCTCGCATGGGACACTGTAACACGAGGTCAATCTCATCTGAGGTAAAGTGCCTGGTAGGCCTCTGCTGGTGCCTGGCTGTGATCAGTTGTATCCTCCAGTGCATACAAGATATCTTGCTGGGTCCTCTAGACCTCGAACGTATGCTCCACTAAGCTGTAGCTCCCGATCATGTGTCACTCCTTGAGAGGCGGCTCTCAGTGTAGATGCTAAGGGAGTCGGGGGTTGAGAGAGAGAGAGAGAGAGGGTTTTATGTCTACGAAAGACCCGAAGGGTTTATGAGGCCAGGACTACTAGATGTTATCTAAGAGTAACTATATGCCAGAAAAACATATAAGGAAAAATAAACGAAACCAGCTACCCAAAGGACAGGACCCACGTACTACGTGAGTCCTGGGTGAACAATGTGATCAACTGAACCAGCCATATGGTGTCCTCATACAATAATGGTTCCATCCCGCTGCATGACAGACCACAGAGCTGTGATGAAGTCCACCGCTTGTGGTCCATGTCTCTGGAGTATGTCTTTGATCCGCACCTGACATGTGGAATGTCCAACCTCTAGGGGCGGGGACGTCTGACTCTTGAAGGGACCAGGGTCTTTCTCTAGTGACTCAGCAGGTGCATGGGGCAAGAGAATCCCGCCCTCTCAAGAGTCATATGTCGATGGCCTGTGTGATCCCTTTGTCCATGTGGGGTCTGAGTGGCCTCCTTTGTCCAGGCTGACGCAGTCTAAAGAAGTGTGTATTGAATGTTTAGGAAGCATCTCGCTGGCTTTGACTCCTTGGGCGCTGTCTGAGCATGGCATCCCAATGACGATGGCGCACCAGTAGGTACATACCCAAAGCATCTCTGATTCTCATACTGCATAACCAATGAGAGAACCAATGAGAGAAAGCCCAATCCATCTCTGTGGAATCTCATGCGTTTCTCATAGTACGGTGGCATCTACACAAATAGTGCTTCTTTGTCTGCACCTCCCCGGTAGTGCATATCATTCATGCGTTTGTCCTCTGCTCTGCCAGATCCAACCTGTAGGCGGTGTGATGATACTCTCAGCTGGCCAATGACGATCCATTTATTTAATATTTATCTGAAAACTAGATATTTTCATGAGTCAGCTTCCAAATCATCCCCAATTCATTTGCCATTTGTTGCATTGCTTTGTGCAGGATCTAATTCAGTGGCTTTTAGAACAAGCATATGAAATGAGACTGGCAGTAAGATTCTTTCAGTGCTTTGTTAAAAGGTTCCTAGTGCCATTTTGCATATGGGGAGGAGCATAACTATAAAATATTGGGGTAATTGGCCAGGCCTATAGGCTAATCATACCCCTTGCTGGACGTTCGTGGTTTTTGTTGGACATTTGCTCCAATAAGGAGAT
Organism: Cibotium barometz; assembly: GCF_041138505.1. Taxonomy (NCBI): domain Eukaryota; kingdom Viridiplantae; phylum Streptophyta; class Polypodiopsida; order Cyatheales; family Cibotiaceae; genus Cibotium; species Cibotium barometz. The sequence continues at coordinate 9,114,693 of NC_141066.1, read as the reverse complement.
TGTGAACTTTCTGACAGATCCACATGTAGAGCAAGCAAAAGAAGGCAAGTCCAAGTGAAAGAAGGTTTTGTTTCCCATCATGAAATCCATTGAAAGCATTGCTAAAGTAGCTTCAGCTTGTATGTTTGAAACTCTTTGTAGGTATGGAATGGAGGCACTCATGTGTTGTTGCAATCAGCACATCTTTGGGGACCTCCGGCCACAGGATTGACTCTACATTGCATGAGGTCTTAGAAAAGGTAATAATTTTGGCTATTGATGCTTGTGCCATTTGAGACGGCAATGTTTCTGAGCATTTTTATGACTGAGGATCCAATGGCTTTGTTAACAGTTTCAAGCTGCTGTCATAAGGGGACCCTACTTTACCAGAGAAAAGCCGGAAGCTCAACCCCTAGTAGTTACACAAGAACGCTTCTAAGGTACAACTAGCAGCACAGTATGCCAAATAGAGCATGTTTGATTGTTTGTTTCCTTTTACTGTTAGCCAAGATTTTCTGCACACTGGAGGCACATATGTGCTCTCTCTCTCTCTCTCTCTCTCACACACACACACACGCTCTTTTGTTTAGTCACTCTACTTTTGTATGTGTTATTTTAGTTTCCCTGTTTTTCAATCTGCTTGTGTACGTGCTTTGCCATCTCTTGGTTTTCTTCTTTTTCAATCCACTTGTGTACACTTTTTGGTTATACATCTATATGCGTGTATGTATGTTTGTCTCTCCATATAAGCAGCATTATGCAAATATATATGTGGTTTTGTGCAGGTGCTCCGTTTTTGAAGAAGGTTCAAAACCAAGGATTTTAAAGCCTCAGGAAGTGAAATTGCAGTTAGGATGGAAGTGAAATTGCAGTTAGGATGGCATCTGCCATGTTTTTGGTATGTTTATTTCAAGTTAACACCTTACAATTGCACAGTTAGGTTTCGTATAAGAGTATTTAGACCATGGTAAGATACACCCTAAGATTTTAAATCTTCCAATTTTTTCTGGAAGCTGCTGAGGCATAGGGAGGTGAATGTTTGTTTCTTTACTGCTTTTTGAGCTGAATCATGAAGGGACCAAGCTTCTGCTCTTGAATGCTACTCCTTATCATGGCCACGTTTTCTCTTGCCCTCCAAAGAAGACATCAAAATATAAATATAATAGATTGGAATAGCCTTTTATGCAGTGGATTTAAGTTATTCTTCAATCTTGTTTTTCACTGAAAGCTATGAGCTTGTGTTTCTCTAAAAGTTACCTATTAAGGCATCAACCCCACCCTCCCCCCTTCTTTCTCTTCTTCCTTTTGTGTGTGCGCGCATGCATGCTCTGTGCACGTGCACACCCACACCCACACCCACACCCACACACATCATACTGTTTTTTAAGGGAGGGTCCAAACTATTTCAAAGCATTAATAGATTGGATTTTAATGCTAATATAAGTCCATGTTATATTTCGTATTGTGCCTTGTGTTATAACTTTGGGTGCTTTGATGGTAAGCACCCATGATCCGGTGCCAGTTTTAAATAGTGTACAAGAATCCTTGATAGCATTTTAAGTAAATGGCATACTTTGTCTCAGTTGTGGTGGTGCTCAATAATGGTCATTTAGCTTTAGGTTTGTATGCTCTCTGTATCGTTGCTTTTCTAGTGTCATGTGTGGGTGAGCGCACATGTCTTACATGGACTTACTCTTGGTTTTAAAAAAAACAAAAGTGTTGTGATTTTTGTCAAGCATTGGTATCGTTGATCCTTTCTTAGACTGTACTATTAGCATCTAATCTAATTGGTTAAGATTGTGTGGTAATTTTGGGGGGTTAGTTTTGGATGGTTAAAGATACCATTAATTAACAAGATTCACTCCCTCTATTGATACTAATTGTGCAAAGAATATCAAAATGTACAAATATCAAAACGATCTTATTATGTAGAGTTAATTGTGGATTGTAAGGCTAATTGCCTACGTGTGATTTGTGTGATGGGCATTCTTAAACGTGAAACAATATCTTTTAAATGACATAGGCCATATTTAAATGTTTATTGTGTTGACCAAATTTAAATACATGAGGTGACATAAATAATGGTTTGTAAAGGCTTAGTAGGTAAGTACGGGTCAAATTGATATTAGATTTTAAAGGTGCATGCAAGGGAAAATAATCAATCTTAGGGTTTAGTGATGTTTGGGGGGGGGGATGCGTGAGGATACGTGTGGTGTATACAAGAGAACACTCACAAGAAGTAGGATCTTTCACATTATAAGACTTTGAAACTCTTTATAATAAGTTTTGATGGGTGACCTGGAATTGTTATGACGGAGGTTGTATGTTAGTAGAAGCTAGGGAGTAAACTCATAGTGATGATTGATGAACTGTGTGAAGTAGCTGTGTCTCTATGGGCTTGTCTATGCTATGTTGTCATCACATGAGGGCCATAGTTATAGTCAGTTCCATTGTCCTTAGTAGTGCCATTGTCCTTGGTGTAGATTCAGCCCATGAATGTGTACTAGAAGTTGCATAGTAGATACCTCCCCTCTCACGGCCATTCGAGCTCATCTTATGTCCCGTTCTAGCCTCGCAATGTTAGGACAGGATATCTAAGAGTAAAGTCTATTTTTTCCATGTGTGGACCGGTATAAAATAATAGTCGAGGTAGCATGTGCCTATTTGGTAATGTGCCAAATCTAATTGAAGATGTCTCTAACAATCTAGTAGTCTCTTCTTGTGTGAATACAGAGGTCTTAGGCTCTTGGGTTGCACAACCATGGCTACTCATAATGGGGGGACCGTACAAACTTGAGCTAGCCAGTGCATGAGAAAACAATATAAGTAAGGGTGGACAATTGATATCCCACACCCCCCTCGATGTCCACCCACGGAAGGTGAACTACCCATGTAATCCAATGTCGAGTCAATGAAAATGCTGCTCCATCTGATCCTTGCTAAGAGTCTTTGTGAAAATTTTTGCACAATTCTCTGTCGCTAGACAATAGCCCATGTCGACCTCTCTGAACATGATGAGCTCGTGCACAATGGTAATGAATTTGAATGTGTTTCGTGCCACTTACGTGACTAGAGCAATGGTCACGTAAGTGGTTGCTACATTGCAATGTTGTAGGTTGCTTCTGCATCATTGTATATCATGTGGAATTCTTTGAGTCACAATGCCTCACATAATGCAAAGCATGTGGCCTTGTGCTCAGCCTCTATCAGGTTGAGTGCAATAGTGGGCAGTTTCTTACTGATCCAAGAAATGCATTCTGATGGGTTTGGGTACTGCAAGAAAACTTTGGGCCCTGCTTTTCTCCCCTTCCAAGTTCAATTTCCTTTTGGGTCTCTTTTTTTAAAATTATTATTCTTTTGCTTTCTTCATCATCTAATTTCCTTTTGGGTCTCTTTAAAATTTTAAAAAAAATCTTTTGCTTCCTTCACCAAACATTTTGCAAGCCCTAGAGCTAAGGCTCCATAGCTCTAGAGGGTTGAGAGGCCATGTGGCTTCAGTGTTCTGGTGACTCAGGCTCTCGTTATTGGGTGCTTGGTGTCCAAATCACCTATCCAATCTAAGTTAAAAGCCATCGAGGGTCTTTCCTGTAATGTCATACTTCTGAGCACCTTGGATGTATCACAACACCCACATACTTGCTTTCCAATGATTCTCCCAGGGTTGAATGGAGAACCTTCTCAAACACCAACAACAAAATTGATGTCTGTTCTGGTATATTACACAAGAAGATAAGTCTATCAATCGATTTCTTGTATAAGGTCTCATCACAGGGTTAGAAGTGTCTTCGACAGGTAGCTTCAAATCAACCTCCATTGGGGCACCAATTGCCTTGCATTTGGTCATGCTAAATGTCTCGAGTATCTCACTTGCATACTTTTGTTGAGAGATGAAAATGTTATCTAGCTTTTTTTTTAATCTCAATCCCAAAACAATAGTGCATGAGCCTATCTATCATCTCAAACTCTGCACTAAGCATATGTTGTGTTTGTGAGTGGTACAATTTGTCCTCCATCAGAATGCGAGGAAGCTTGTGCTGCATTATGATCCATGATGGCCAAGATAGAATGCAGGTTTTTCTTCATATCTAGAACCTAAAGAACATTTAAAAGACTTTTTGTACAACCTTCTTTAGACATAAGTGAAATAGTACTTGAAACTTTTATTAAACACTTTGCATTATTGTTCATGGTCACCATGATGTTATCTCCTAGATGCTTTAGGGAGAAATAACAATCCTTACGATCGGTAATGTGTTGAGATATTCCACTGTTGTTTGATGATCCAAGAATCATCATGTACTTCAACATCAGTTCTTTCGTTGCACACTTCTTCAATGGCAACACACAGCTCTGTTATCGTAGCATGATTGGATTCTTCCTTGGTCTTTATTCTATCATTCTTGGCATTTGCTTGCTTTTTTTGCATTTTTTGGCTATGTGCCCTTTCTTGTTATAGTAAAAGCAGTTAACCTTTTTCTTGTGATTTGAAGAGTTAAAATCTACCGCCATTGCGGCTTTGCATCCTTCTCTCCTGATCCTGAAGTAATGAGTTGAACACCTTAAATGTAAGAGTAGTAGGCCTACTAGCAACATTCAAAGATGTAACAAAACTATTAAACTTAGGTGGCAAAGTACCCTTACACAATGATGAGTAAGATCTAGGGAGAGCACACTGATGCTGATTGTAGCCATCTAGTCATGGAGATCTTTGATTATGGTAAGAATTCATCTTCATTCAGCTTCTCTTGTTATTTGTGGTCTCATACTAGCTCTCCAACAAAGCCAACTTCAAGATTTTGAATCCTTGAGGTATTTGTGGTCTCATACAGGCTCTCTAACAAAGCCCATGCTTTTGCAATTGTGGAGACATGTTGAACCATGGTCAGCAAGCTATCTTCCATGGTAGTGACAATGGTGCAAAGAGAATTTGAATCCCATAGTCTCTAAGCTTGGACAAGGCTGGCAGGCAAGTGGTATAGGGTTCCCATCTGTATCCCTTGTTGATGGGTGGACATCAACACCAATGACGGTGTCCTAGATCTCACAGGAGAAAAGAATAACCTTAAGATTGAACTTCTAGAGAGGATAGTTGGTGCCATTAAGCTTTCCATTAGTACAAAATCATGGTGGGAGGGATCTTGTAGAAGATGCCATTTCTCTAAGGGATTGCTCGACATCCATTAGTAAACTTTTGTATCGAGACGTTCTAATAGCATGTAAGAGGATAGATATACAACATGCAATGTATACAAGAAGAGAACACTCACAAGATGTATGATCTTTCATAACACAAAACCTAAAACTCAAAATGCACAATAATAGAGATGAAGAATCTGTATTATTGAAGTGAAACAATAGATGGCAAAGTCCCACACCCATGTGCTCCTATGAAGGGAGCTTCCATGGTTGATCTCGAAATACTAAGACAGAGGCTATATGCTATTAGAAGCTAAGGTGTAAACTCACAGTGGTGATTGATAAACTGTGTGGAGAAAGGGTTGGCTATGTATCTTTATATGTCTATATACACACAAAGGCTATGACATGCTGTGTAGGTCCATGGTCATAGTCAGTGCCACCGTCCCCATCGCACTAAAGACTCGGCTCATAAACATGTACTAGAAACTATGTCTCTAGTAGTTTGGGCCCCGTAACCCCATTAGGATGTGGTGTCCAATAGTAAAGTCTACCTATTCCATGTGTGGACTGTTATGAGATAATAGTCTAGGATAGCATGTAGTCTAATTGGCAGTGTTGTAATAAATATAATCCTAGCCGTTTGTAAACCATCTAGTCTTCTAGGCTACCTTTTCGTGTGAATACGGGGATGCTAGGGGCACTTGGGTTGCTCAACTATGGCTACTTCTCATAATGGGGGCCATGCTAGTTGGTGCCCGAGTAATACAATATGAACATGGAGCATTGATATCCAACATTTTTTTTTTGCTAATAAAAGAAATCATTTTCCAAATAAATTCTTGTGGTATATTGGGTATGTTTATACCACTTGCTATGATGCATGCAAGAAAAGAGTATTTCATAACTTACTTACCCATATACTTTGGTTGCACTAAACCCACAACACCCCCTCCCCCAATTCCCCAAAACAAGATGACTCGATATAGAGCACACACACACACACACACACACACACACACACACACACACACACACACACACATATATATAGATACACACACACACACACATATATATGCATATCTATACATACATATATATGTGTGTGTGTGTGGGAGGTGCCTGTATATGTATTATACTATATATATATATATATATATACATATGTATACATATATATATATGTGCGTGTGTGTGTGTGTAGGGGGGTGTGTGTACATGTATTATACGATATATATATATATATATATATATATATATATATACATATATATATGTGTGTGTGTAGGGGGGTGTGTACATGTATTATACTATATATATATATATATATGCTATGTATGTATGTATGTATGTATATATATACACATATGTTTATCTATATCTATATAGACATATATATATATGTGTGTGTGGGGGGGGAGGGGTGTGTGTACACATATGTATTATACTATATATATATGGATGTGCATACATACATACATACATATATATATTTATGTATGTATATATATATGTATGCATGTATGTATGTATGTATATATGTATATATATATATATGCACACACACACATGTATGTATGTATGAATGTAAAATTGGATATTTGTGCTTAGGTGACTCAACATGGAAATGTTGGACAAGAGAAACACTCATCTATCCCTCTAAATCTAAAAAAATACCATCTGCTGGTTTTTCACATCCATCTGTTGGTGAAAAACGATGTTGGTGAAAATCGTTTTTCACGTGCTCCCAAAAATCATGCTAGAGTTGAAGGGATAGCCTTGCCAAAGAAGTCATATTTGAAGAATTGTATTCTTATCCCGTAACATGTAAGTTTTCACCCCCATGGAAAACTAAAATACTATCGCCTTGCCAAAAAAAAGTCTTATTTAAAGAATCTTCTTCTTATCCCACAACATGTAAGTTTTTCACGCCCATGAAAAACTAAAATACTATTTTTTCACATCGGTGAAAAGCCAAAAACATTTAAAGAAAATGTTTATAACTCAAACTATCGTATCGTTGAACCGTGTCCGTCAATATAAACCTCCAAAACAAGATTCAAGAGTGCATATTTTTCATGTCGGTGAAAAGCCATGCAATTTTTCACATCGTGAAAAACTTAAGAGCGGGTCCATTTTTGGACTATTGTAGTAGTATAGGGCATAATTCCTGCGTTGAAAAATACAAGTTAGAGTCATCATCGTGAAAATTGACTTTGATGTCGTGGGAAACCATGTAGTTTTTTATGCCCATGATGAAAAACTCATGTCTGTGGAAACCATTAAGTTGATAATACATTGAAGTAGTTTGGAGAGTGGAATTTGGCTTGTCTAGACCAATTGTCACTTAAAATGTTCGATATTGATTGGTGATGATCTCAAGATTCTCCTTTCAGTTAAGCATAGGATTTAGTCATGGTGGCAAGCACCCAATTGACTATGTTTGCTTGGAAAGGACTAGAAGCTATTTAAACTGGGCAGATGAATCGATGGAGAATTTATAACTAGAGACTAAACAAGAAGATTAATAATCTGACATTTACCTTGAGCAAAACTCAAATAGAGTTATCTTTTTTTCCTCATCATTCTGTTTTGTTAATATCTCTTGTTCATCTTTTGTTAATCTCCTTTAGTAGGATAGCCATGATCTCTAATCATTATCATTAACCCAAACTCCATTAGTTAACATATTCCTCCCCTCTTTTCAAAAAAATGTAGCTTTTATTAATTTGTGTAGTTCTCACCCCATAGGGCATCTCAACCTAAACCAATCACATAGCCTTGATGCCACTCCGCTTGCATCAATTTGATAAGTAACGCTATTCTTTCAGCATAACAACATAGTACCTGCACATCAACTTAATCTAATTCCTCTTTGGAATTCCTAATTGGGTGTACAAGCATTCTACAACCCAAACCTTGAAGTGAATCAACAATCGGTCGTGGAGATCCAGTGTTTTGATAAGTTTTTTGCTCATTATCATTAACAGGTTATCAGCACTAATCATTTTGAGTTGTTGGGGGTTTCAAGTTTCAAATCACATGTTTATAAGTTTCTCTAACTCTAATTTGCATCATTAAAAAAAAATCCTCTCATTTGGTGCAAGCTTTTGATCCTCCAAATCACACGAGTGTTTTGTCTTTCATTTTAAGGGGGAGATATGTACTAATCATCATTAAGGTGTGTAATTAATCCTTAAACCTCTTTTATAAGGCATTAGACACTGTCATTGAAACTGATCACAGTTGGTACGACCTTCCCACATTAAAAAATAGCATCTCATTTCATGAATTTGGATAGATTTGATTGCAATGGTTCACACTTGGCAAGTGAAGGTTAAGTATCATATAGGGAAAGCTTTTGGAGTGTGGTAAATGGGAAGGAGAAAAAGCCTTCTACCAAAGATGGTGATCCTGCATGGATGACTAAGGATAATAAAACATTGGCTATTACTTCATTGGCATTTAGTGATAGCTAAGTTCATTATATCCCCGACCTTGACTCTTCTGTAGAAGCATGTGAAGCACTTGATAAATTGTTTGGGGCAAAAAGGGATGAACTCAAAGATTACATTGAAGATTTTGTTCTTTGTGCGCTAAAGCTGAATTCTCACGAGCCTTTTTCTACTTATACCAATCATACAAAGAGTCTTATGACTCACAACTCTTGGCCATTGGAGCATTAGTGGTGGAGGATGATGACAGTACTCTTGAAGAGCATGCCTGGGGAGTATGCAAATTTTGTCACTACTCTCAAAGGATATACCTTCTCCAACTTTTGAACGGATCAACTCCCTTTATGAAGAAGAAAAGAAGCTCAAAGGAAGAGGTGAATATCAAGCTTTCTGCTCCAACAAAAGCTCCAATAAAGGGTCTAGGTAAAAAAAGTGTAATTATTGTGGGAAAAAAACCATGATAAGAAAGATTATTAATTAAAAAGAAATGTAACTATTGTGGAAAGCCTAATCACAAAGAAAAGTATCGCTTCATCAAAAAGATATCCTCATCAAAAAACCTTGCAAATAGTGAAGCACCGAGCTTCAAAGAAGAGACCAACCTTTCCCAAGATTACGAATGGACCTTCTTCTAAAAGGCTTCCTTGAACCAAATCCACTCACATAATATCTGTACGTTTTAATAAAAACTTCACACTAGACTAAGTTGCTAAATCCAAAGCCAAAACAAAAGAGCTTGGTAAATCCAAACATGTGTAGACTAAGGTGGTGAACCTAAAGCCTAGTAAATTCACACCTCGAGGGATTCACTTTAAGAATATGTGAAATAGCATGAGAGTTCAACAGAAGATTTTTTAATTTTAAAGAAGATAAATTTATAGAAATATATTTACATAAAGGCATTATTTAAAGGATTTTGAAAAAAAGTTATAAGGTTATAAAAAAAGGGCTCATTTTTATTTTTACCAAATTCACAGATAAGGGATTTCATGTATAGGCCTTGAACGCACGTGATGTATACGGTTTTTATATAGTGACCTCCTCGGGATTCACATGTCTTGAGTGATGGATAATCATTTGAGGGGGAGTATTATAAATAGTAGATAATCATCCATAAACATTTGAGTGTGCAAAGGTTAAATCAAGAGAACTTACATTTACTTTGAATAAAGTCAAATAGAGTTATCTTCAAACATGTGTAGACTAAGGTTGTGAAACTAAAACCTACTAGAACTTAGAAAATTCACACATGTCTTGAGTGATAGAGTATTAGAAATATCAGATAATAATCAGCCGCCGTGAACACTTGAGTATGCAAAGGTTAAATCAGGAGTTATATTTACCTTGAATAAAAGTAAAATAGAGTTATCTTTTTTACCTTAATTCAAGGAAAAGAATTTGGGAGTGATTGTGCACACTTTTAGGAACCATTTTGGTGCTCACTTTGTTAAAATAATACATCAAAATATCATGCATGTGACATTAAGACGGCGAAGGGGCATATGGTCTAAGTATATCAAAGGTTAAAAGCTTGTTACGCAAGCAATAATATGGTCAAAGTAGTCACCAAACGAGGTAGTGGGAGAAGGACCCTTCTATGCCCACAAATTAAGGCATTAGTGCTCATTTTTAGGTGCTCAACTCAAGGATAGTGGCTGAGAGATTAGGTGGAGATACTGCCACTCATAATCATAGGTACTCAAGCCTATATAATTATTTTCTCAATTCTTGTAGAACCAATTTTAATTGGTTACTTGAATAATAACTAGAAAGAGGGGTGAGCAGAAACAAACATTTAAAAAATAAAGCTAGTTCTAAACGGTGGCTGGGGGCCATAGGAAACATTTAATTTTTTGGACCTCACAAAATTGTATATATTATTACGACTCTTAATAAGGATGGGTAATTCATTTCGACACATCCAAGCACTGACCTTTCATCGTAAGATTATTAGATTTTTAGCATGGCATCTGAGTGTAGGTTAGTTTTATATGCTAGGGTGATTAGCAGCAAGCTTAGTAAAATCTTTTTAAAAAAAGAATTTCAAGATTATTAGACAGTTCCATGCTTTTAGGGTTTTTTAAAATCAAGGCAAGATTGTGAGTAATTAGGGGTTGTGTTTGCCTTTGTAATTAGGATCTTCTCCTCTTCTCACTGTCCCTTGTGGTACAGACCAGAGAATGGCGACTCTCTCTTAATAGAGCAAGAAAGAAGGAATCAAAGATCTTGCCTCACACAAGCAGAAGAAAGTCGAGCTCAAGAATTGAAGCGACAAGAAGGAAACTAGCAGAGAAGGTGGAGGAGAACTGTCCATCGATCGAGGAGCACTGAAGAACGCAGTAAGCAGAGAAGCAAATCCCCATCGCCCCGACAAAGGAGGTTCAGGCACAAAGATTTTATTATTTTTCCAACACTACCTTTTGTGTGGGCAAGTTTCACAAGCCTAAGGTGGTGTAAAATGTCTTTAGTAAGAGCTTGTTTCCATGAAAATAACCTTGTAAGCCTCCAAAATCCTCAAAGGCCAACTCAGATTGCAATCAGTTCACACATTGGGCTTTGTAGAGTTATTGCACACATCAAGAAGCTGGGCTTTCATCAAACAAGAAGATCATTGCCTCCATGTGTAAAAATCATTATCACAATGTCCAAATAAGCACACATCAGAAATTAATGGCTCAAACATAAGTATACTTTACAAGCAATAAGGAGGTCTCTTTAGAGGCCAACTTTGTAGAAAAAAAAGATAGGGCCATCTAAATCAATAAGGGCCAAACTTTCTCCTGCTAGTCACTCCTCTATTCTAAACTTGGTGTAATCATAACTAGGACTAGCATTTGTCATCATAACTGGCCAGCCAGTAAGACCTATGAGCACTAGGATGGTCATCATAACCAGCACTGTAAATAGTAACTAGGACTAGCATTTTCATCAACAAAGTCATGAATATTTTGTTAAGGGAGGGTGTTAAAATAATACGCCAAAATATCATGTATGTGACATTAGGGAAAAAGGGGCATGAGGTCTAAGTTGATCAAAGGTCAAAATCTTGTTACACTAAGTGGTAATGTGGTCAAAGTAGCCACCAAATGTAAGAACAACTCGTGAAGAGCTAGTGGTAGAAGGATCTTTCTATGCCCATAAATCAAGGCATTAGGGTGAAAGCAAGGTAAGGTGGACCCAAATGTGGTGTTAAGGACATTGCTTTTGGGAGTACTTTGAAAGCTCCTGGCTGTAATGGACCTTGTGTGATCTTGGTCTACTGCATTCTACTTATCCTGTTCACCACCTGGGCCCTGGGTGCCATCCAGGTTTACCTCGCTTTGCCATCCACATGCTGCTCTCCTCTCCTATAACACATTCTTTGAAAGTCAATGGTATATGTTGAATAAAATATTTTATGTTACATTCTTGCTACTATAATTACAAATCACCACCTATGTTATCATTAAAATCCCTTCCATTCTTGCCACTTGGTAGGTGTCCCATTATGAGTAGGCATGGGACTCGGTGTGTGATGTTGTGGCTTCTGTTTGAACCCCGCTTGGGAGGCTAAAAGATTAATAGAGAATTGATGGTTTACAAAGCCAAAGGTATAATTAAAGCCAAAGTCGAAGTTGCCTAACTCTTGTTCTCTTTCATTTTTTCTCCTTGTTTTTAAGTCAAGATACTAATCTTATGTTACAATGTAAGAACCAGACACCATGATCATTTCTTCTTTTGCAAAGGCATGAAAAGCGCAGAGGGTGGTATTGATGTGTGTTGAGATATCGAGCTCAACTAGTGCTACGACGAACATCGATGACTTGCCTGGGTGATAGCTTCCGCACTTATGCCACTAGCATGGTTGGTGAGATTATGGTCGATATGCTGCCAGTGGATGACAGGCTATGTGACACCCACTTTGGAGTACTAGAGTTATGGCATAGTTATAGCACCAGCTCATATAGTCGGGTTCACACTATAGACCAACCACTTTGTGTGTTGTTGTAGGATAGTATTTATATATGTACTCTTATCTTTTAGTTATATGGTTGTAGAGAAGAGAAGAAGATAGAAGAAAATTCAGCCATACATCTCTCTGTTGTGTCTTGCACTCTCTTGTGTGTGTGTGTGTGTGTGTGTGTGTGTGTTTACTTGCAAGGAACTCAAGCTCTCTCTCTCTCTCTCTCTCTCTCTTTATGGTATCAGAGCTCTGGTTCGTGTGAGAGCTAAGGAGGCAAGCAAGAGGCAAGAACAAGCAAGGAAGGAAGTAGTACATGGGTAAGAGCATCATTATCTCTCTCCCTTCTTAGTTTTAGGTACAACACCCCCTCGGTAGCTCTAGGAGCTACACATCTCCAATTGAGGAGTCGTTTTTGCAGGCTTGGAGGTGCTTGTGTGGTACGCAGTACTTTGTACTAATGTTTTACACCCAAAAACGCATTTTGGACGTGTCTCGGTCTTCATTTTATCACTGCAAGGTATTTTCGACAGTTGCGAGAAGTTCTGGTCGAGAACTATCTCTGGTCAAAATCTGGTTATTGTAATGCAGCGGTGCATTTTGGGAGTACACATGTATTGTTGACATTGGGTGTATGTACATGTACTTTGGTCAGATCTGGTGACCTACAAGTTGTGCTGAAGTACCATTGTAGTAGTCACATAAGATACTGTTATGTTATAGGTTGCATATAGAAATTGTCTGTTGTAATATTTTGATTGTTGTTGTTGCAAGAGAACGTGTTTGACGGAATCAATCAGAATGTGAGTGTGAGAAGCTAGACAAGAACAACTTCCATGCTTGGAAGCTCAGAATGACCAATTTCCTTATGGGGTAAAGGATTTTGGGACAATGTCAAAGGAGACAATGTGAGGAGCCTCTTGAGTTGTCTGAAGAGAATGCCACTTCAGCAGACATAAAGGCATTCAAGGATTAGAATCAAGGTGCAAGGAAAGTCATGTATTGGCTTTCAATTAGTGTCACAAACATGATGATAGGAGACATACAGGATGCCAACACTCTAGCAGTTGCGTGGCAAAATCTTGTGCAGATGTTCCAGACCAACACAAAGGCAAGGAAATTACATCTAAAGCAAGAGCTGCATATTGTGGAAAAGAAAAGCATGTCTATCAATGAGTATACTTTAAAGATCAAGGGCACTGTTGAATCCCTTGGGTCTATCAATGTATCTGGATGATGATGACTTGGTAAGTGTCTGTTTGAATGGGCTTGGTAAAGAGTACAAGCCATTTAAGAACTCCATTGCAGTTAGGGAGAATATTCCCAACTTTCGGGACTTGAGTGTCTATGCTGATCATAGAAGAAAAGTCTTTAGGTGAGGACTCTTCTTCACAAAGCAAGAATGCATCAAAACAAGTCTTCTACTCCAATTCAGGGAGAGATAGAGGTAGAGGTAGAGGTAGAGGTAGAGGTAGAGGTTGTGGTCGTGGTCGGGGCCAAGGTGGTATGGCCGACAAGGAAATCAGAATTCTGGACAACAGTGCAATGATTCATAATAGCAATCATACACAGGCGGAAGAGGCCAGTCTAGAGGCAGGGGAAGCCAAAGAGGCCAAGCTGGTTGGCGAAGAAATCAGAATGCAAATAGCATAGAGTGCTATTATTGTGGCAAACCAAGGCACGTGGAAAAGGACTGCTATAAAAAGCAGAATGACATTAAAAGTGGAAAGCTGCAGCAAGGCAACTATGAATCATCTAGTAAACAAGAAGGTGACAGAAGTGAGAGGCGGTTTGTGATGCAACACATGGTCGGTTCCATAACAGGAGATGCAACACATGCTCGGTTCCATAATAGGAGATGTGTCAGGATGATCTGAAGATACATGGTATGTGGATTCTGGTGCCTCTAGCCACATGACCAATCATGCTAAGTGGTTTAGAGATGTAGAAAATGGAAAAACTAGGTTATGTAAAAATAGGTGATGATACTACAGATCCCATTGCGTATGTTGGTAAAGTGCCATTGTCTATGCACGTTGACAAAATGAAGTACTTAGCAGAAGTACTTCATGTTCCAAATATTACAAAGAACCTAGTTTCTTTTGGAAAGATGGTTGAGTACGGTTTGCCAAGTGAGGTTTAATCCTTAAGGATGTTCTGTGGAAGACTTCAAAAATCAGTGTTGCTTGGTTGTAAAGGGTAACAGAAATGGCAAGATGTTTACTTATATGCCTGAAGTAAAGGCAGCCATGTTTGCACATGGAACAAGTGTCATTACAGAAATATACAACAATTGAAGTCTATGCAGGCCCAAAATATTATTGTAGGTTTGCCAAAGTTTAAGGTTGATGGTATGCACAAAGTATGTGAAGCATGTAAGCTTAGTAAGCAGGCCAAACATGCTTTTCCACATGAAAAGCATATCAGTGCAAGGCCATTAGATGTCATACATTCAGATGTATGGGGACCGACCAAGACTGCAACAATTGCAGCTGCAGGTATTACGTTACTTTCATTGATGAGACCACACTAGGAAAGTGTGGGATAACTTCATGAAGGAGAAAAGTGAGGTGTTTACTCACTTTCAGAGATTTAAAGTCTTGGTCAAGAAGAAAAAAGGCATGCAAATAAAATGCATGAGATCATATGGTGGGGGAGAATATTTCTCTAATGAGTTCAACGATTTTATGAGGAAGCAGGGAATCAAGAGAGTTTACATGCAGGTACACTCTCTGCAAACAGAATGGTGTTGCAGAAAGAAAAAATAGGCACATTGCAGAAGTGGCACGTGCCTTGATGGTGACTCAAAAGAATATGCCACATTATTTTTGGGTAGAAGTAGTAGAGCCAACGATGTGTACATTATGAACAAGACACCCACTGCAGCTGTTTATGGTATGATGCCTGAATAGAAGTTTACAGGCATAAGACTGGATGTGTCTCACTTGAAAGTGTTTGGGTGTATTACATATGTGCATGTTCCTGATCAAGTGAGAATAAAGTTGGATCCAAAGGCAGATAAATGCATCTTTATTGGTTATGCTATGTAGTAGAAAGGTTATAGATGTTATAACCCTACCACTCGTGAGATGCGAGTAAGAAGGGATGTTGTCTTTGACAAGATAAGTAGCTGGTATGCAGGAAGGTAACAGAAGATGTAGATGTAAGAAGTGCTGATACTACACTGCATGTAGAGCAGCAATCAAGAAAGGGGATCATATTAATATAGTACATGTAAAAGGAGATAAAGATAATTTGTCAGTTGTGGATACCTAGGTGAATAAACACAGAGTTCCCAAAGTATATATTGATAGTGGTGCACAATTCTGTGTAATGACCCAATAGACAATGGAGGCTTTAAGACTCAAGGTTGGAGCCCCATCAAAATTTAAAGTCAGAATGACAAATAGTGCAAAAGTCAGGTGTTTTGGGAATTGTCAAGAAATTGCAGGTAAATGTTTTGGGATTTGAAGCAGAATTAGATGTTCATGTGATTCCAGCAAGGTTTGAGGCATATCCTGGAGGAATCGCCTATGTTTGTTGGGCGAGGAAAGTTTTTTTAGATTCGGTTTTGGAAGAACCAAGGGATTAGTCTCTTGTCTGGATATTTGTGGGCGAGGCCTCGAGTGAGAGGATCTGCCCTGTGCAAGAAGTGCTACTTCCGCTACTAGCACCCCAGAATTCGTTGCGCGGAGGGGGCATGGATCTTTCAGCCACAATGTTTTCATATTCTCCTTTGTCCACACTCTTCAGAAGCACTACTAGTGCCTCATCATCCTCTACCTTCTTACCAATGGTGGGGCTGCCAGTTGTTGCTTAATGTTTTTGTATTTGTTCAAGTGTATGGTTAGAGGTTCACTTTCCTTCATATCAAGTTTGTAGAATTGCATTAGCAGATTTATCTTTGAATTTTTTGCTTGTGTGCCAAATAATTTATTGAGTTCATCCCATGCATCTTTTGCCCATTGTATCCCTGTGATGTGGGGAATGATTTCATTATTTAAATTGAGTGCAATGAGTCCTAATGCTTTCTCATTCCTGCTCTTCCACTCATTCTCCCCAATCTCCTCTGGACATTCATCTCTTCCCTCAACTAGCCCCCATATATTTTTTCTCATGAGCAAATACATGGTCTTTGTTTGCCATGTATGAAACTGCTCCCCATTAAATTTAGATATTTCTTGTGCCGTGCTCTGATGATGTGAAGGGGGTCTTACCTCTTGATCCAATTCAAGATTCAAGGGCAGTGTCTACCCTTTTACAACTCAAATCTGGAGAAACTAGTTGAAAATTGACTAAAAATAAGATTATCTCCTAAAAATTAAGATTAATAGGGTGATAAGCAAGATAAATAGGCTCAAAAATTGGATGGATCCTAAGCTAGGCTCTGATACCAAGTTAAATTTTTAGCAATGTGATGAGCTATGGTGGATCAAATGCAAGAATTAACATCATTAGCAAGTGATTAGATAATAATTAAGATGAGATTAGTGAGCAATTAATTGATAGCTTAATGTAAGCATGGATAGTCAAATACCAACAAATACTCATTAGGCCAATGCCTCAATTTATAGTGTTTACATCCATGATCTGCTCCTTGATTTGTGCCACCTCCCCTACATCTGGGGGGACACCTCATCCCTTAATTCACTCCACCTCTTTTGCTTGATTTCTCCACCTCTTCACTTTTCCCAGAATATCTCCACACATCCTAGATCTTCCCATGCTACCCTTTATTCTCTCCCAGTAGATTCCATTCATCTTTTCACTGCTACCCACTCATTTACAGACTCTCTTTTATAGCCTCTTGCTAAGAGCTTGTTCCCGCACACACCCATTCACTTGTATATTTCAACACTTTCAGCGAGACTAATGTGCACGGCCTACAAGGAATATCTTTGGAAATTCCTTAAGGTCTTTATGGATGACCTTTGTGTCAATTTCATGTGGAAGGTGCACCTAGAATGCTTGTAAAAAGTGCTAGAGAGATGTCGGCTCTACTGGATCTCCTTGAACTCTCTTAAATGCCAATTTTGGGTTTGGCATGGGATAATCCTAGGACACATTATCTCCCAACAAGGCATCTCCACTAATGATAGCAAGGTGTGGCTCATCCTTGAGTTGCCCCCACCAACCAATTTTAAGGGAGTCCCAGTGCTTCATGGGACATGTTGGCTATTATAGGCGTTTCATCTTCATGTACGCCGATATAGCTCGCCCACTTTACGAATTTCTTATCGTTTTTGAGTGGATGGAGGAATGCCAACATGCTTATACCGGCCTCAAGAAAGCCTTGACAAGTGTTCTTATTCTGAGGTCCCCCAACTGGGACATCATCTTTCATGTCCACATCGATGCCTTTGCCTTTATTGTTGGATGTGTGCTGGCCCAACTCGGTGAACACAAGATGGATTTCCCCATCAGCTTTTCCAGCCACCAACTAAACAAGGCCGAAAGAAATTATACCACAAATGAGAGGGAAGGGTTGGTCATGGTTTACACGGTTGAGAAGTTTCACCACCATTATCTTTTGGGGGGCGACCAAATTTATCTTCTTTGTTGACCATCAAGCTCTTCTATATCTGGTAAACAAGCCCTGTGTACAACATGAAGAATCACTAGATGGTTACTGATCTTGCTTGAGTTCGACTTCACTGTCACAGTGCGAAAGGTCTCACATCATGTCTTGGCAGACCATATGTCACGAATCCCCAAAACGGTGAGTCACCAGTGGGAGTTGATGATGATCTAGATGTTGCCTTGTTCCAATTATGTTTAATTTTAGAATGGGGTGAGGAGGTCTCACAGTTTCTAGCCAATGGCTTACCAGTTGACCTCCTCCTCAATAAGGACCATGCACGAAACCTCATTAAACAGGCGATAACTAATTGTAGAGGCCAACTCTATAGACAGAGGAAAGGCATGATTATCAGACGCTGTGTCTAAGAAGACAAATATATCTTCCTTTTAGAACAAGCACACTCTACCTGTGGGGAGAACTTCTTCGCAGACAGCCGAGTTATGGTGGCCCATCTTAATAGCTGATGCAGCGGAATACGTCAAGTGGTGCGATGAATGCCAATGAGTAAAAATTCCCCGCTTTAAAGACATCATGCCCCTAAACCCCGTTGTGTCCTTGTAACCATTTGAAAAGTGGGGCATTGATTTCATTGGTCCCATTAGTCCTGCGGCTAGATACACTTAAGCCCGATATATCATTCGTTTTTGCCACGGACTATTGCACAAAATGGGTTAAAGCTCGAGCAACTTATAAAACTGATACACGCTCTACTAAAAAATTCCTGTATGAATAAGTAATCACATGCTTCGGATGCCCCCTTGAGATTGTGAGTGACAATGGAACACACTTTATTAATGAGGTAATCCAATTCCTCTTACACGAATTCCTTGTCACTTATAGGAAATCTTCCCCATATTACCCCCAAGCTAATGGCCAAGATAAAAGCACCAACAAAGTTCTATGTGCCATTCTCACCAAAACCGTTGAAGCCAGCCACAACAATTGGGAACAAAAGTTACCGGCGGGCAGCACTATGGGCCTATAGAACATCGTACAAGGCTGCTATCAATGATGCAACACACTTCAGTTTGACCTATGGTACTAAAGCAGTTATGCCAATGGAGTTCTTGGTCCCAAGTTTACGAATTGCTATACAAGAAAAACTCACAGGAAATGTCCTAGGCTGTCGCCTGTTTGAGCTTGAAAAGCTTGAGGAAACACACCTCCTAGTTGTATATAGCATGATTGTAGAAAAGCTAAGGTGTAAACAATGGTTCGATGACCTGCTCAAGGACAAATAAATGAACGAGGGTGACATGGTTCTCCTTTTTAGCAAAAAAACTCATAAAAAGGAACTTAAGCTCAGAGGCTTATTAGGACCTTTCCTAGTCACTGAGATAACCCCGCAAGGCGCTGTGCGCATAGAGACACTCAACTGTGTCAAAATGGTAGGATATTTCAATAGTAGCAAATAAAAATACTACTATGGCCCACTAACCAAAACCACCCTTAGAGCCATTCATGACAAGAAACAAAGAAAAAACAACCACGAAAAAATGAAACAAGAAGCCCAACAAGAGGCTAAAGAGAGGCAAGTCAAACTTTGGTAGAAAAACATTATGGTCAACATGGCCCAAGTTGTAGACCTCAAAGAAGAAGATTGAGAGGTGAAGCCTGCTCTATCATGGTTAGGAATGACCACCTCGACGAGCTTCACCCAAAAATTAGCTCTTATATATATAGAGGGGCTAATGACAACTTAATGTCTTATGAGGCGCCTCGACCAACTTCCATTAAAAGACACTCCTGGCACGATCACAACACTGGCCTCTCAAGATGTTCACTGTTTAGCCACACTCACAATTTTGTTCCACATTGGAAATAATCCCTTGGAAGGGAAGTTTTATGTGACGCTTGTAGGAACCATGCGTGAAGAGATTCTTCTAGAAAGGGGTTGGTGGGACACAACCAGTGTAAAATGTAAGGAAGACTACCCTACAATTGGCCTCGGGCCAAGTTACAATCCTAATGATGGATGAAGAACCCGTGCCCACCACTACTCCCTCATGCCAAGATGATACTCCTCTCCTCACCACCGTCACTCCACCCTCCAAGCCACATAGATCCATACCGCTCAAAGAGAGGCCGCTCCCCACTCTGGACACACCGCTGCCTCTCATATCCTCTCAACTACCCACCTTGGCAGCATCCCAATTCAAACTCTCAAACACCACCACCGCTCTGCTGATCCCCCTCCACAAAACTAACCACACTAACCCTCCTAACAACACTAACAAATGCACATAGGGAAAGCACTCTCAACTCGTACCTAAAAGGCTTCTCACAGCACAAGGGTATTATGAAGGTACTTCCACTCCATGGATCCCCCGACGATCCACTTTCCATACTCATATACCGACAACCCAAGCTCCTTGTCTCTCTAACAGGAAACCAATTCAAAAACCCCAAGCTCACAGGGTACATGAAAAATGCCGGCCCAAACGCTCCCCAAGGCCAAACTATCCTCACTCACACCCTAAGCCTTGCCCAGGTGGATCCTAAAACCTCTACTTTAGGCTCAACATTACTATGAGGGAAATCACCATATTCGGGTCCCCAAATCACCAAGAAACAAACTCCCTACTGCACTTGTCACTCCACAATTACCAACCCTTTTAATGGAAGCCCAAAGTGGCCTCCGCCACACATACTGCACAAGAGAAAGGGAAGCAAAAAATTCAAGACAACCCCTTGCACCCCCAACAGAAGCCCATGGTCCCTATCGAGGATATACCCTCGACATCGGCTACTCCCCCATCCACCATTATCATGCTACCTTGGAGTACTCCTACTCAACCCTTAACCTCTCCATCCTCATCTACTCCCTTCCAGCCTCTGAACTCCCCAAGGAGATACCAACCTCATTAACCAATTGGAATTGTCTCCTCCATTTGGCGAATTGGGCATAGATTCAGTACAACACCCAAAATGGGGTGTTAGCTACATAACCACGGGTATAAAACCTGTTTGCAGGGTGCAAAAAAAATTCTCTATTTTCCACGGCCGTACCATTCTCCCCCACCTTAGCCATGGTCGTACCATTCTACACCTCAACCTTGCCACCATGACTATACCACTTCAAGCGTATGCTTGTACCATTTAGAAGAGTATGCCCATACCCTGACGTTGCCATGGTCATTCCAACCTCAACTCCAAATGCCATGCCTGTTCCAACCTCAACTCCAAATGCCACGGTCGTTCCAACCTCAACCTCAACTGCCACCACGGTCGTACCAATCAAATGACATGCTCATACCAAAAGAAGGCACGCCCATTCCAATCTCTACCACAAATGAAATGCTTATGCCCTGGAAATGCCATGCCCGTACACCAACTTTTTCCACGGTCATGTCCTTTTGAAAACTATAAATATGGGCCCACCCCTCTCATTTCCTCACTTTTTGCTTTCAGCCTACCCAAACTCTTACAAAATGTTTTCTTGAGCTTTCACTTCCTATCCCTTATCCTTCCTTTACACCATGGCCGAGACTTTTGACTCCTCCCTAGAAGTTCACAAGCACCCCACTCTAAGAAAGAAGCACCGAGTGGCACGCACTTCGAGGAGTATGGCCGCCATCCCACCTAGTTAATCACATCTTGAGGAGCACCTTGTGAAGCAGGTCAGCCACATGGTCTGCTCCCTTGACGAATAATAATAAGGTTGAGCATAAGATTTTTCTGCCAATCCAGCAATCACAGCTAGCCTGGAGAGCAGCTTAGGCTTGGTGGGTTGCCAACCTATGGAACCTTGGGGCCCTGACCTATACAACTGGCTCTACTTTTAAAGAAACATATGATGCCAATGAGGCCACAGGTCAAGTGCTGGTGGATAATGACGGACAAGTACACACCATCCATATCAGTGGGTCGACCTGGTCCCCCACCTCCCTAGAATGGAATAACTGTACGTGCGGCTCACCAATGCCTCCCATGATTGACTCGCGGTACCTTCCAGGGCAACAACACCAAGGACGGAGTAGAGTAGCGAAACATAACACAGGAGGAGCTCATGATGCTAGCCAAGGAACTCTCATTTTTACTCACAACACAATGGACCGATAACTTTAACAGGTGTAGCCTTTCGACAACACTGGCCAGGGTCTAGTAGGGCACGCCTGTCAAACTGGGCCAAATACTTACATAAGGAGCTACATGCCAGCCCCCACCAAGGAAAGCTCACAGCAGCTACCCTCCTCACAAAGGTACTCTACCACGTGGCTGCTATTGGTGTAAATCCTAACATACTACCTTGCACAACACAAGAGAGGGAAAGAAGAAGAAGAGACAACCATGCAATCGTCAAGGTCGGAGATGTGCACTTAGCCAACCCTAATGAGGGTTAACTTCTCGATGCCAGGCCGCTAGGGGATCACTCCACCTCCACTTTTGTCATGCAAGTGGAGATTCAAGAGCTAGGTAGAGAGCAGCAAGGAGGGAGCTATGGAAATCTCAACCTTCACTCCATGCCACATGCATGCCAGAGATACCTTGGTAGAGAGCAAAGATAGGGGAGAGGAGAGGAGAAGCTAGATCATCACCATCCCTACAAGCATACATAAGAACAATCACGCATGCAAGCAACCAACAACAAGCAAGCATGCATCCACAAGATCATGAGAGTGAGAGAGAAAGAGTGAGAAAAAGCTCAAATGAGAATAATGGGATTGTCCCCTTTCATATTTCATAAAATGTCTTATATACAAGAGCTCTTAGTTTACAATGGCCGGCTGCCCATTTACAATTAGGGGCCCAAAACTAGTCTTCATAGCTCTATGTAGAACTCTTCCCTATGATCGGCATTACACAAGCTGTAAGCTCGGTCAGCCCATGTCTCTTTTATCATTAAGCACTTTGCGCGATTACAAAACAATAAGTTATAATTAGCGTAGCCATGCTTAGAAAATAATGTTGACTAGAGTGGTTAACATACCCCCTTCCTAATTCAGGTCCACCATCCTAGGAGCTGCTGGTCGGATCTAGCGGTAGTAGATTGAATAAGTTTGGATAAAATTGAGACGTGAGGTAGGAGTTGCATGTCTAGGTTGGACCTGATCATATCTACGGATGAATTTGTTGAAGTGCTTGATCATGGTCTCTTCTGTGCAAGGTTGCTGGGGCATCGGGGAGGAGCAAACCACGAGAAGTTGAATTGCAGCTTAGGGTTCTTTCTCGCGTGGAAGAGGTTCCATGTCCACCTTCTTTGGATTGGGAGGTATTGTGGGTTGCAAAGGGGGCACAACACCTTGCAGTAGGTCTCCCAGATGAATGGCTTCAATAAAAAGAGGCGTCGCGAGGCCGGCTGCTCGCCCATTAGATTGAAAGTTATGGGACGAGCAGCGCGGCAGGTGGCCAATGGTATCCTCCTCACTGTTTGGGGGGGTGCTCTTAGTGCCAGGTGTGATGCTTTGTGTCGATGTATGGACACATGACATGGATGTCCATGCAATCCGTAGTAATGTGGGTGATGGGGCCTGCTTGGAGCTGTTGACCAAGTGGGATTTGGATCGCCTGCTCAAACTTTGTTCTATCGAGGGGGTCCCACCAGTTGAGTGGATTGAGCGGAGGGTCGACTTTCTCATGCTCAAGTGGTGGGGGGAGGGGTGTCAGGGTTACGGCGGTGAGGAGGTTGGAGGGGTATACGATGAAGAGGTAGTGGCAAGGTTGAAGGGATATCTGTGAGTGTGGTGTACATTCCCAAATGCAAAGATAAGGATGGAGGCGAGGGTGGTGTTGGTGAGGGAGGTGGAGTAGGAAAACGAGTGGGAGTAGATGATATGGGAGGGAAGAGGGGTAGTGTGGTGGTTCCAGTTGGTGGTGGGGGTGGGGGTGGTTTGGTGTTGGTGCTTGGGTGAGAGGGAATGGGGGGTAGAGGTTGATGTGGGGGAGATGAGGGTGGGAGGTAGTGGAGGTGGTTGTGCTCCTTGGCTGTTGTGGCCATCGTCCGACTCTTCAGGGCGATGTGATCTAAAATAGGCCTTGGCGTCCGCAGCTTCCTCTTGTGTATACTCCATCAAGACCGCCAAGTTCGAGTCATTAAACTGTATGATGCCCGTGGCATCTTCGATATAGGATGAGTAGGCTAGTTGCGAAGTATGGGGGGAGCTTGTCGACAGAGGGAGTGGTAGGCAACATTCACTATGTGCTAGCCCTTAATGATGGATGTACTTAAGAGCTTCTGTTGACCTTTGAGAGGGGTAAGGGTATGGACATAAGCCGTATGGGATCGAGAGAATAATGGGATCATTTGGTTTGGTGGGCTAATCGAAGAAGCGGAGGATGTGGCACCAGTTGATAAGGATGACTTGGAGAGTGTGGGTAGGGAGGTCGAAAAAGATTTGGGGGTGGTTGAAGGAGATGAGCCCCTGGAAGAAGAATTGCGGAAGGAGGGCGATGCTGGAGAGTGGGAGCTTGGTGAGGATATAACTATATGTGTTGCGAGAGGGCTCATCCAGAAAAACATTGTGTTGTAGCAGGTTAAGTCGGACACTTTTGTAGTGTAAGTCAAGGAGATGGAAGGGGTTCTAGGGGCGAATGGCAAGGAGAGGTAGCTCCATCGTAGTGTCCATGAGAGCATCCACCTTCCTATCAATGGCACTAGAGGAGGGCACATATGGCATTGGTGGGGGGATGTGCTACTCTTGCCTCTGCTGCATCCAGTTGGGCCACCATCTCACGAAGTGTATCCTCCGAGATTTCCTGGTAGCGTTGGAAATCAAACTGTGTCTTGGTGAGTGCCTCTTTTGTAGTAGTATCTTGGTGCTAGGAGTCTCTTGATGCGAGGGCTTGGGCTAAAGAGAGGCTGTTGTGGGCCCCTTTGTGCGGCTTCCTGTGCCTGTTGAACTGATGCTCAAGCTCGCAGATGGTGGAGATGGCTTGGATTAGCTGTTGTTCCTTCACATCAACCACACACTATCTGGAGATGGAGGTTATTGAGGTTGGTGGTGTACAAATCTTCAGCGGTTTGCCTCTCTTGAGCTTTTGCCAGCAACATTTCACGTTGGTGGGCCATGGCTGCCACCTACTATTTTTGGCGGTAAATGTAATCTATCATTTGGGTGATGAGCTCACGTGCCATGTGAGAAAAGTTGAGGGCAAAGTTCAAGATTGCCGCATGTACACTTTGCATAGGCCTCACTTGACCTAAAGCTCCATGTTCTTGCCCAATGAAGGGTCTCCAGCATCATGTTGAAATGAGAAGAGTGGGGAGAGGAGGGGCTTGCTTCGTGTGTAGTGAGGAAATTGGCTGAGCTTGCTGGGGGCGGGGTTTCATAAAGATTATGATAAAAAAATGCTTGTTTCTGTTGAAATATACAAGTGAATAGGTTGTGTGCGGGAACAAACCCTTAGCAAGAGGCTGTAAAAGAGAATCTGTAAATGTGAGAGAAGCTGTGAAAAGGTGAGAAGTATCTACTGGGAGAGAATAAAGGGTAGCATGAGGAGATTTAGGAGGTGTGGAGATATTCTGGGAAGAGGTGGAGAGAATCAAGCAAAAGAGGTGGAGTGAATCAAGGAGAGATCAGTGGGATTAGATGCTTGGATGTAAACTCTATAAATTGAGGCATTGGCCTAATGAGAATTTGTTGGTTTTTGATTATCCATGCCTACATTAAGCTATCAATTAATTGCTCACTAATTATATCTTAATTATTATCTAATCTCGTTGTTAATGATGTTGATTCTAGCATTTGATCCACCATAGCTCATCACATTTTTGCTGCAAATTTAACATGGTATCAGAGCCTAGCCTAGAATCCATCAATCTTATGAGCCCATTATCTTGCTAATCACTTAGCTAATTAGGATTAGTAGATAATTAAGTTTTTAACCTCTTTTTCAAGTAGTCTCTGCACCCCCAGCTAGTGGAGGAGCTCTCTCTCCCTTTGTACATAAAATTGGCCCAAACCACTTTAGCCACACATAGCCACAAGCCTTGTGCTTCAGCCCATCAAGAGAAACAAGCAAACCAACAATGCAAGCTGTTGAAAATCGTGAATCCACATGTGCCTTTTTTCTGAGGAAAAAATGCGATCTTGTCTACACCAGATGGAATGGCTCTAATTCCTCTTGGCCCTAGGGGTTTTCAAGGGTGCTCTACAAGTTGGTGAAGACAGATTTTGATTTGATCGAGTCTACAGTGAGATCCAAGCTCTTCATCAAATCTGCAGGTGACTTTGGTAAAACAGAGATTAAGCATTCAATGTTTAGTTAAATCTTATGTTTCTTGGCTTAATCCTCTACTAGACTATTGATGGCCTTGAAAGGATTTGAGCTCATTTGAACTTTAAGGCCTCAGATCTGGACTCCCCGCTTACTCTATTTTCTACACATAAAACATAGGATTAATTTGCTAATCAATGATTAATCACTATTTTTTGGTGCAATTGAGGGTTCAAATTAACCATTAGGTATCTGATACAGATCCCTATAACTTTAGATTGTGATTCGGAGATGGTTTGATACTCCAACCATTCCGTACAGATTTGTTACCCTTGATTTAATGTAATTTCTGGTAAAATTATGCTGATAAATTTGTGGTAATCATCATCTTGCACTTACCCCTTGGTTAATGCCTGCAAATCACACTCAAATTCAAGATTATTCACAGCCAGAGTTGCATTTGGGAATGTGCATAAGAATGAATGCTATATGCATTATGTATTAGGCACACATGGGTGATTACATCATTGTAAAAATGGGATCAGACACTGCCCTTGTCCAGAATAAGGCAAGAGGTAAGACCTCCCGCATAGATTCGGGTTTGCATTGCATAATGACACCAGATAAACATCAAAAGCCTAAAAGAACTGTCAACAATACATTAAAACATGTTGCTCACATGGAGCAAGAACTAACAGACAAGCTCGTGGCCCCAGCCATGAAAGAAGAAGAGCATCTCTTTCCAAGAGGAGGATCAACACCGAGAAGAAGAGCTAGAGGAAGCATTGAAGGAAGACATGGATGCGTGAAGAGAAGCTGCCACACAACAAGAAGAGTGAAAGAAGAGGAAGACATGGACGCGTGAAGAGAAGCTACCACGACAAGAAGACTGAAGACAAGAGAAGATGTGAGGCTCCAAGAAGTGAGGAGCCATGTGAAATTCTATAAGGAAGAGAGAGAGAAACCCCACAACCCAATGTAACCTACCCCAACAGAGTAAAACCACCTCTGAGCCATCGATGATGTAGGCCATGTGGTAGATGTATGTGTGAGAACTTTAGTCAAGGTCACGGGCACTTGTAGTAGCCTTGGACACATAGAGAGAGAGAGTGTCAAGGACTATGAGTTTAGGGACTTGAGGCACTGGTCGTGGACTATCAAGTAAGAAGGAAACTTGGTATAGGGTCCAGGTGTGCTAGGATTATTCACTTGAGGGGAGGTGAGCTAGGCATTGGTCACACGGACTATCAAGTAAGAGGGAAACTTGGTATAGGGTCCAGGTGTGCTAGGAGTATTCACTTGAGGGGAGGTGTTGAAATATACAAGTGAATAGGGTGTGTGCAAGAACAAGCCCTTAGCAAGAGAGGCTGTAAAAGAGAATCTGTAAATGTGAGAGAAGCTGTGAAAAGGTGAGAAGTATCTACTGGGAGAGAATAAAGGGTAGCATGAGGAGATTTAGGAGGTGTGGAGATATTCTGGGAAGAGGTGGAGAGAATCAAGCAAAAGAGGTGGAGTGAATCAAGGAGAGATCAGTGGGATTAGATGCTTGGATGTAAACTCTATAAATTGAGGCATTGGCCTAATGAGAATTTGTTGGTTTTTGATTATCCATGCCTACATTAATCTATCAGTTAATTGCTCACTAATCACATCTTAATTATCATCTAATCTCTTTGTTACTGATGTTGATTCTAGCATTTGATCCACCATAGCTCATCACATTACTGCAAATTTAACAGTTTCTACCTCTCCTCCTCTTAGCAGCCTTGCGTCGTGCTTCTTTAGCTTCCTACTCCTCTGTTGTAGGGCCTTGGCTGGGTGGTGGGGGATGGGCTCTTTGCCCTTGGGTTCACGTTGATGGAGCTTTGCTGGTGGTGGTTGGGGAGAGGATGGCAGGAAACGGGTACAACATCTGGCCCACTGAGCTATATGGCTCTGGGAAGCTCCTCCCACCTGGCAACATGGTAGAGGACTTTGGTTAGGAGTGTGGCTGTGCTGCGAGGTTTTCCTAAGGGTTTGAGTAGACTATATGTAGCTCCTTGTGTAGATATTCTACCCAATTAACGGGCTACCCTTGGTGTACCCTGGCTAAAGTAGATAGGCTACAACAACTAAACCTGTATATCCATCTGGTGGTCAAAAGAAATTAAAGAGACCTTGGTAGCATCACCAGCTCCTCATGGGTGATGTTAGCCCATTCCATGCCATCTTTTGTCATTGTGCCCTTGTAAGTGCTTTTGGTCAACTTTGGGGAATTGGTTAGCCTCACATAAGGTTGGTCTAGGTAGGGAAGCTGGAGGGCGTCTCTGATCTCAGAGATGCACTGTCTGAAGGGTGTCTTTGATCAAAGCCACACTAAGATGCATTGTGTACCATTGCCCCTTATTGTTCAACACCTCTCCTATTTGTTGGTTTGCATCACAGGTTTCTGTAAAATATAGGCAGTTATAAAGGTCTAGTCCCCACGGTTCCATAGCCAGCAGGCCTCCGAGCCCCTCAACTACTCAAGGCTTGTTATGATTGCAAGATTAGCTACAATTTCCCTGTAGCAAGGCCCGATGGAAATAAAGTAGTTTGTGCTTGACTTTATGGTTATTCTTCATCAATGAGTGCACGGTATGGCCACTGACTGTTTTTTCTCCTATTAGTAGGTCTGCAAATTCTTCTCCTTCCACAGGTAGCAACAATAGGTCTAAGAAGGCTCTTGATAAAGGCAAGAAAAAGATCAGGTACAACTATTGTAAGGCAACTGATCATGTCATTAAGAATTTCCCTAAGCTAAAGGCTAAAAAGGCAAAGAAGAAAGAGTTAAATGCACCCACAACAGCGGATGCTTCTACAAATGCAGATTGTGCAAATGTTGTGTAGGATACAGAATGGGCATTTAGCGTGTATTACCAATATGACCCATCTGTACATGATGCATGTTTGGCAGTTTCTGTTGACTCTGATGTATGGTATTTTGACAGTGGTGCTACAAAGCACATTACCTTGCATCATGATATGTTCACTTGTCTTGAGGCTTTCCCTAATGGGAATACTGTCACATGTGCCAATAATGCTTCTTACCTAGTGAAGGGCATTGGTAAAATTATGCTTACTGCTGCAAATGGCAACGCTTTCACACTTTCAGATGCTTTGTATGTGCTAGGGATAAAGAAGAATCTATTGTCTGTCTCTGCGCTTGCTAGACTTGGACTTGTAGTCAAATTTATGGATGACAGATGTACTTTCATGATTTGACTTCTGGTGATACGATTATTGTATATGGCACCTTGTTTCGTGGGCTGTATAGGCTTAATTCTTATGACAAGTGTGTGGAAGATTCAGCAAATGCAATTTCTGATGAAAAGGCAATTTCAGATGCAAAACTATGGCATGCTCGTTTTGGTCATCTGAACTTTGCTTGTTTGACCTGCACAAACTGCTCTATTCTCTGCAATGGTACTATACTGCACCTAAACTATCACAAACAGTGATCTCAATTTGCATACATACACCCAATGGCAACTTTAAGACCTCTTTGTAGTACACATAGTGTCTGCACAACCAATCGCGCTTCCTACAGTTCCAAAAATAGAGTTCTACTGTAAAGAATCGAAACTTACTCACGTAGTGCTCGTGAACTCCTGCGAATTGAAAAATGAAGGTCCAAACACGCTCAAAATGTGTTTTTGGCCTAAAAAATAATGTCCAATGGACCCTTTAGTTGCCCTGTACCTCTACTCTCGCGACGAAGAAAGTTCCTCAATTGAAGTTCATTTGCCGGTGCCTCTCGAAGAGCTCCCGAGACAAGGGTGTAGTAGTCAACACAAAGAGGGAAGAGTAGATGAAGCTCTTACCCTCATACTGCTTCCTGTGCTTTCTTGTTTGCCGCTCAACCCTTAGCATGAACCACGCTCTGATACCATGAAAAGATGCAGGGGAGAAGAGAGCTTGAGCTCTTGTAAGCACACACACACACTCAGACAAACCCTAGAAGAGAACACACAAGGTGAGAGGTTGAAAATTCTTCTTCTTCTTCACACAACAAAAGAGGTCTACAAAGAAGATAAAGTGACTAACACACATAACAAAGTATATACAAGAAGTCCATAATGTGAACATGCTAAGTGGAGTGGGTAGGTATGGACTAGTCAGTGTAGTCTAGTTGTTGAATCTCTAGCGAAGATATGTCGGTGCCAGCTACTAAACCCACTAGTGATGTAAATGTTGAACGGTCATGCAGGCACCTCGTGAGTGTTAGCTTATGTTGAGCTTGACATCTCAACACTTCTTAATAGCATTTATTGTTAGCCCGTCTTGCCTCTACTGCTCTTTGAACTCTTCAACTAGAGCCTCCAACTCTTTGATTTGTGCTGTAACCATACTTTTGTCATTCTCCTTCTCCTCCAGCTTCTTTGTTGCTACCCATGCATGCTCTTTTAGCTCCTCATCGGGGATTAGGTCCTTTGATGACCCTTTGTATATGACTAGTTCTTTCCCCTTCCCATCCATCTGCGTGGTTGGCTTCTTTCCGTCTCCCTTCAAGAGGGTGAATCTCCTTTTCTAGACTTCGACTTCATTTTTTAGCTGTTCATTTTTATTTTGCTACTTTTCCTTGCTACTAGTACCTCCCCCATTGGCTCTGGCCTCCTTGCCCTCTTGGCTAGGTGCAGCTACTTCCAAAGCTCTTATCGGTTCTAGGCCTATTAGCTAGGATAGGTTTTGACTGTCCGGATCCTCCCTCTAGATTGTTGTCCTATGAGCACCATCTGTCTGCATGAAGGTGTCGGGTCTTGCATTATTGCTGTTAACTTCTTTAAATATTCCCCCCACACCTCCTTTAGATCCTCGATGGCCTGCCCTTCCCATTGCTCCATCTTTTCAGCTTCCAGTTTATACACTTTCAAAAACTCATCGGCACCAAAGACAGCCAGTTTGACTTCTACCTTAACCAGCTCAATCTTATCTCTGTCAGCCCTTGCTTTACAACTCCTTTATGACCTTGATGTGCTCTTCTCTAACCAAGGAAACATGGCCTTCTGTGGGGCAGCTTGGCTTTCTCTAGACCTGTCAAGGTCTTCTTGCAATCGCTCATATGCTTACTCCTTCTGGGCCATTGCCTCCCTCATCGTTCCCATTTTCTCTTTGATCTCCTCGTTGGCCTTCTAGAGGTCACGGATCTGGCTCTCATTAGAAGAACTCGGAGCTCATTTTGGGGCCCTATAAGAAATTCACTATTTTCTTATTTATCTTGCTCTTAAACTACGTAAAATAGTCACAACAGGTCCAAAACTGTTAGTTTGAGGCAATAAATATACTGTTGCTCACAAACAACGAGGTCTTATCATTAAAAGCTTTGAGAAGATACCTTTTTCATAGGTTTGGCTCACACGTATGAACGATTCTTCTGTCAGTATTACATAACTAATCTCTCTCATTTTTCGAATTTAAAAATAATTAGCGCCTTCTTCAACTCTCAAACAAAACAATATATAGTAAGAAAGAATACATCGCATT
Source organism: Cibotium barometz (assembly GCF_041138505.1). NCBI lineage: Eukaryota > Viridiplantae > Streptophyta > Polypodiopsida > Cyatheales > Cibotiaceae > Cibotium > Cibotium barometz. The sequence goes on along the minus strand of NC_141066.1, from coordinate 9,082,940 downwards.
GTTGCGAAACATGGCAGAAGGAGAAACCAGTAGGAAACGACTTTATCAATCATTAGCTAGAGTCATTACATAGCCCGATTGGAATGCAAATCCACCGGTAGTTGTATGTTTAGTATGTTTGTTTGTTTGTTTGTTTGAACTTGTCTTCTTCCACAATGGAGTTCAATGGAGCATGAGAAGTCTTTATCAAAAGCGGGAGACAAGTAAGTGCCTAATTTTGTTGTTGAAGTTCATGAATTTTTTGTTTTCTTTAACATTTTTTAAAACTTGCATAATTAGCTTAAGGGCCAAAGATGTCTTATCAAAGGGAGAGAGCCTACCCTGCACAATCCTATTAACCCACTGCACCAATGTACCAACAGTACCTGCCTTGCGGAGAATCCTAAAATATTAAGGATAGCCATGGAAATAGGGAGGAGGTAGCTATCAACAAAACACCACCATCACAAGGGCTGAGACAAGAACAAAACAAACCGGCCCAGATTTCTAAATTGATCACCAAGTTCGATGGAGCTAGAGATCCCATACCACATTTAGAAATGTTCAATCACATATGTGAGGTATTTGGCCACGTGGACGACCAAGTTAAGGTAAGCGCCTTCGGCCTCACCCTAGATGGCAAAGCCGGGTAGTGGTTTTGATCACTAAAGGTAGAGGATAAGGCCACCTTTGAAGCCTTGAAAGAGTCCTTCAAAGTTGGATACTCACGCCCTAAGGAACCCGATGGAGCCCAGTTGAACAACTGCACATCGTGAAAAAAAGTTAGACGAAAGGTTGGTAAATAGATTCCTTGAAGGCCTTGAGGATGTACCCTTGCACAATTCCTTATATGCTCTAGCCCACACCTCCTTTGAGAAATGCTAGAGGAGTGCTATGGACTTTGAGGATAATTTCAAGGGAACTTGTTCCCAAGAATTGCATGAGGGAACATTCGAGACATCCTTCAAAACTACCAACAAAAGATCTAAAGGGAAAGGCAAAGAGTCCTCCTCAAGAAAACAGGTTGAATAGTTGACTGTAGCGTTGATGCAGCAAATGACCCAACATCGGAGAATTGGCCAAGGTCAGGATCAAGTTGGCCAATCCCATCTTTACCTAAAGAGGGAGTTCATCTAGTGCCCGATTTGTTGAGCTAACAATACTAGCACGGAGTGTCCACATCGGAGACCCTCTCCTGCTCTCTATTGTGCTTATTGTAAAAAATGGAGCAATCACAAAACCACAAATTGCTACCAACAAAGAGTTGCTCAAGCTTGAGCCTTACCCCAAGCCTTACTAACAAACCCTAGGCAACCGTTGGCCTTGCCCGCACCACCAGCACTACATAACGTTCCTCAACCAGGCCATGAAGTGGCCTAGAGAGGAATTGTTAGGAGGGTACCAGAAGTGCCCTTGCCACACCCTGCACTTCCACCATAGCCCTCATTATCTTGAATCACCCCCATTCAGTTAACCTTGACTAGAATCTTCAAAGAAGTTGACGAGGGAGAAACCATGGGAAGGGCCCACCCTCGATCCCTTAGAGTCAACCAATCCACCTTCCCATATTCGAAGTCACTTTATGATGGAGGGAGACCAAATTTACCCTGTATAACTAGGGACGGGACTTCAATAACATGGCTAAATGACCACGCATGCAATGCTATCATTGTGCAGGACCTCATCGAGTAATTCTTTAGACTTTCCCGAAAAGGTTCCGAATTTGACACATAAATCCGCTCTAGCTGTTGCCATGTTTGAAGCGTATTTGGGGATAACTGCCCTGCCTGTGTCAATGCTGATGATGATGATGATGCTGACCTCGGTGGTGGTGGTCGAGGTGCTTCCAACATTGCTCTTCTCCCTACTGTTACTGCAATCTCCTCCAAGCCAATAATGTCTGCTGTAATACTGTTGTGCCTATGAATTGCGGAATTATCTACCTATTTTCCTCTAACACATCTCTTTATGATGGTTCATCACCATACTCCTCCACTTCATCGAATTCTTCTATATCTGGATCCGATTCTTCCTCGGAACTATCACTTTGCATCCCAATTTCTTCACCTCCTTCTTGCAATACCTGATTCTGGTCATCTTCCTCCTGCTGTGTACTTTGCTGCCTTGTTATTGATCTTGTAAAATAAGGATGAGTAGAAGAAGGTTCACAGCTCAAGCTACTACAACCAAGGCATCAATCTCACAAGAGCAGGGACACCCTGGACTTGCAAAAGTTCTATCCCATAAAGGATGACCCAGAACAAGCACGGGCGACAAGACGCTTTGCAAAAAAAGAAGGCCACAAGGATAGGCAAGGGGGAGCCACATGGTCATATAGAGTAGATCCAAAGACGGAACAACCACCAATGAGTCTACCTCCTTGCTGAAGGGGAGAAAGTACTACCTTTGGGCAAGACAAATAAATCCCAACTAGCTGCCTCGGAAGTTAGCCAGATATCCTAACCCCATTAAGAAAAGGAAAGGCTAAAAGCATCTCAAGATTTGGTTAGGGAGGACTACCACGCTCATCTGGAGGATGAGCCTCCAATGGCATACCTTGAACCATGTCCCTCAATCTATGATATAAGACCCACTAAGGAAGCTCAAGGACAGAGCAAAGGTTTTCAAGACCAAACACCCTCTGAGAGAACTCCACAAAGGTAGCACCACAATGGCTTTAGATAAACCTGATTGCGGGATATCTTAAAAACCTTATGGATAATCTCCTGAAAAGGATGGACACAAAAGTCCATATCCCAATACCCTACACCTACCCTACACCTGCAAGAGTCTAAAAATGGGCACAAGGGTGAACCAACTCAGGAAATAACATCTGTTCCTAGAGAGACATCACAAGTATCTCCTCCTTCCTCTCTTCTCAAATCCAAATCCCCATTGGCACCTTACTCCAAGGTAGCCCGAGCTTATGGAAAGATTTGAAAGATTGGATGGAACGACGTCTAGGAGTAGGAATGTAAGAGTCCGTAGAGCTAGAGATCTCTAACAAGATAGATGAGGATGAATTCATAGAGCCCTGAGTAATCACTACTGCCCCCACTATTCAAGTTAACAAACTGAGGCAATACTTCAAAGGAGACGAACTCAATGCAGCGCTACCCACCATAACCTTCGATGGCCATAGCATTTCTCATGAAACCGGCTGATGGAACCACCATAAGGCCCATAGGCCCCTTGAGGGATTTAAAGATCAAGATCCTTGGCACCGACTTCTAACTGGTGGTGATGAACTTCAGCCATCAGCCTGTTTCATATGATTGCATCCTAGGATGTCCCTTTATGAGAGAAACAAAAATGATCGATGATTGGGACATAGATCATATCTAAATCCGAAAAAAAAGACTAAACGGTCAAGATCAACTTGTGCACTTGGAAGGTCCATCCCATGGTGGTCGACCTTTTCCAGAGGATTCGATAACAAAAACTCGATTCACTATAGTTCACTTATGCGAACTGTGCCATAAGATGATCGATGAGGAAAGCAATAGCGTGGAATTTGCACCCCTCGCAAAGACTCTAAGAATTGGATGCATAGCCTTGCTACCTTGGACACACTTCCAAGATGTATAGGAACTTGATTCACCCACAGTTGAGGGACAAGAAATCACATCCCTCTACATGGTAAGTGCCACATGTACAAAGTCACCGGTCTTGAGCCTATAAATAACAATAGGGAGGAACCATTACGGGAAACCATCCACGCAGAAGGTAAGATTCCTCCTCAGGCTGAATATTGAATAAGCCTCTACTTCAATCCCTTGTAATCATTCTATGTTTCTGAATACAAGAAAATATCATTTTTCCTTGTTTTGCCTAGTGAGATAAAAATTTCTAGAGAGTGGTAAATCAAAATTGGGATATTGTTGGATAAATAAATTCTACAAATATCAAAAAAATATTTTTCTGAAACAGAAAATCAAAATAGATTTTTAAGGTGCAATGGAATTAATTAAAATTGATTCAAAAGACCTTAGCCTAAGGGTCCAGATTTTCAAATTTTTTTTAATTATGGTGGTCCAATTAAGGTTCCTATGGACCAATAAGATTAATCCAAGTGTTGGGACAATTTTTTTATTATGGTGGTCCAATTAAGGTTCCTATGGACCAATAAGATTAATCCAAGTGCTGGGACAAGATAAATCCAAAGAATAAAAGAAAATACCCAAAAATGAGTAAATGCCCACATAAGATGAAGAGTTGACCAAGAACTAGGTTTATTAGTTAGAAATTATGAAGTATTAATAAAAAAATGAGATATTTTAGAGTAATCATTCATTTTTGACACATGTGTAAGGAAAAGGGAGACCTTCAAGGAGGTGCCTACTTCACATGCTTGGATGAGTTTAAAACTCAAAAATAATAGGATATTTTTATCTCTCCTCTCTCCTGGATCAAACCAAATAAAAAAGGGAGCCAAACTGGTCCAAAACTTGTCCAAATTCAGCCAAACTAAAGCTAGAAAATTCTAGAACTCAGTTGGACTCAGTTAGTGGCGTCCCTCTCCTATAAATAGACCCTCATTCCTTTGTATTATTATCTGTGAACTAAACTATGCTGGTATTACTCTAAACTAAGCTTTATTTCTATTATCCCCTAAAAACCTCTACAAAATTGAAGAGATTGGAGCTTCTCTCTCTCTCTTCAATCTTCCTTGGTGACTCCTAAAACATACCAAACCAATTGATTGGTTGGGGGCCTCTAATGTGATCAAAGAATCAAGTAAATTAGAAGGTAAAGTGTGGATTATTATCTTTTTCTAATTAAAACTCCAAATGCTTCTCTTCTCAACCCCTCTCAAGCTTGAGAAGCTTTAATTTGAATGGCTTTTGATTACTATTGAAGTTCTTTTATGAATTGTAATAAAGAAACACATAAATTTCCATTTATGCTTAATTTTAATGGTTTTTAAGCATTTCTCTCTCTCTCTCCCCCCCCAAAGAAAGGTCATTCCTATGACCTATTCTCAATCCAAATGAAGCTTCTCATGAAGCATTTCTCTAATCCAAAAGTAATTTCTATGCTTAATTTTAATGGTTTTTAAGCATTTCTCTCTCTCTCTCTCTCCCCCCAAAGAAAGGTCATTCCTATGACCTATTCTCAATCCAAATGAAGCTTCTCATGAAGCATTTCTCTAATCCAAAAGTAATTTCTATGCTTGTCTAATTGGAGGCCAAAATAATGGCTTTTTAATGCTTTTATTTATGATATTTATTTCATAGAGAAATTATGAATCAATCCATAATTGGATAATGATCCAATTAGTGGTCATTCTAATTATATCAATAATATTAAACTTCATTCTTTCAATTAAATTGAGAATTATCAATAATAGCAGCGGAGCTATGGCTAAATTTCTATAAAAAACACATAAAACATTTTCATTCATAATATGAAAAGAGGAATTCCTACCATATTCTAGGAATTATCATCCTAGATTAATTGAATGATTCTCATTGTAATCATGGAGAAATTAATTTTTATGTTTATGCATAATTAGTAAATTAGGAAAAAGAGAAATTTCTAGTAATTTATTTTTATAATAAAAGAGTAATCCCCATGACATTGGAAATCCATGTATTCCAATGATTTAGAGAGAAAAATTAGAATGCTAAAATAATGTATATTTTATGAAAGATTTTAGTTAAATTTTTCTTTTTGTATAGATAATTTTTTTATGATAAAAGAGGAATTCCCACCATATTGGAATCCAATTAATTAAATGAAGAAAGTGTAATTCCTAGTACAAAGGAATTAATGGAGATTTTTATTTAAATTTTAAGAGAAAAATTTAGTTAAATTTATCTTTTTGCATATATAAGTTTAAATGATAAAAGAGGAATTTCCACTATATTGGAATTCAAATGTTTAGATGAGAAAAGTGGAATTTTTAGCTTAAAGGAATTAATGGTTATTTTTATGTAATTTTAAGAAGAAATTTAATAGACTTAATTTATGAAAAAGAGGAATTCCCATGATAATTGGATTGCACTCATTGAAATGAGAAAAAGAAGGATTTCAAGTTTATTTTAAAAAAAAGGTATTGATATTTTAGTTTAAAGATGAATTTTCATGATATTAGAGAAAAGATGGATTTGAATTAAATTTTAGTGTCAAAAGATGAATTTCCATCATAATTCCACTTAATGAATTAAAGTTGGGAATTATGTGGCAAAAGGAATATCCTTGGATATTTTAATTGGTGAAAATTGATATTTACCCAAAACTAGATGATTATCTGAAAGGAATCCTTGTAGAACTAAACTAAATGAATTTAGTTAGACTACATGAGGTCGGATAGTAAACCTTATTGTCCTTCTCTCGAACTGAATCGAACAAAAACTTCGTGACCAATTCCAGTTACTAAATCCAAAGAATAGACTACCGGAACTAATCTAGTTTTTTCTTGACTAATCTCACCAAGAATCTAGTGGATAAATTGATAAAATGATTACCCTCATGAGAGATCAAGGATCCTCATTATGAAACTGGGAATTATTGGAAAAAGGGTCTTTGGAACCGATCTCAAACTGGAATCTCACTTGCATTGGAAACTCTGTTTTTCATTCAAAGGACTGTTTTATGCCAGAATGCTGGAGGAAGCATTTGGCTTATGTTTTTCTAAAGGGAGGTTTGTTGGAACAGTTGGCGAGGAGTCGTCAAGGGACGTCGCCCGCGCGGCGGCAAAGCGTGCCGAGGTCTTGACCAGCCCTCGATATACGGTTAAAATGGTGCGCTTCAGGTACGATGAGCGAGGGGACCGACAAAGCACTCCCTGAGTGAAGTGCTAGGAGACACCTAAGGAGGATCCTAGAGGGTTCTGACCAGGCGATGCACGGGCTCGCGGTTGCTAGGACAAAAAGGAAAGGTCTTTGGCAACAAAAAATTAATACTCGATCTCGTTGGTTGGCCAGCTGGTCTTCAACGGAGAGTTCAGAGGATGCATTTTTGTAATACAGTGGACTTGGAATTTTGGAAAATGATGATCGAAAATATTATGATTTTATTCAAGGATTGTCTTAAAGCCAGTCGAATCTGTTATAAATGGCAATTTCATATTGGGTGTGTACATGGTATGCCTATTTGATTTTTGCATAAATCGCCGGCTAGGGGGCCTGGGAACTCTTTTCCTCGGTACCTGGGTAAAAACCCAATCAAATCTTGATAAAGGAATCCCACCAATTCAATGGTCGGGTGGTTGGCCGACCCATGGGCCAGATGGGGTTAGGCTAGATCGGAGGATTCCTGAGAAACAACTAGATACAATTAGTTACGTTAATTAGTTTGAATCCTGAGAAGACCTTGTTCTGTGGGAGGGGATCATCGGCTGTGCCTCGGAAATGGGGAAAAAAGCGGTGATTCCATGGACCAAGTGCAAGTCTCTTCTTGATTTGACCATGTGACTTTAGGTTCGGTCAGATCAGTTTAATTTAGTCAAGACTTGACTCGTTAGAGTAATCTCCTAGTTAAAAAAAATTTCCCCTTCCTGGCGGAATCGCCCGTGCCTTTCGGGCGAGGGGAGTCTTTTGGGCCCGGTCTCGGAGGGACCGCCCCCGGGCTAGCCTCTCATCCTCTCGGGCATCCGCGGGCGAGGCCCCAAGTGTGCAGGACCCCCACCCCACGCGGGAAGCCGACGCCGCTTCTGCCGCTTGGCAGGAGCCCCGGAGCGGGCGGGCGGGGACCTCACATAGAACTTGTAAACCCAATGGTTTCTCCGAAAAAGGGACATACGTCTTCCCTACTGACTCAGACACACATTGGTTAAAATATGTCGGGGCTGTCGATGCATATGCATACTTCAGCCAAGTATGGCAAAAGGAGCTTGCCAAAGTCTCCATTCCAATCAATGCGGTCACCTCCAAACTAAAGGAACCTGTTGATTCCCTACCTGAACCGCAAAATCTTTGTCGCTCTATGCACAAGGAACACAACAAAAAATTAGTGCTTATAGAAAAAGAATCCAAAAAATTGGTAGAAGAAGAAAGCGCTAAAGCCGCTCTGCGCGCAAGGCACATAACAAAAAGTTAGCATTTGCAGAAAAAGAAACCAAAAAAATTGGTAGAAGAAGCAAGCACTAAAGCCAACGAGACCAAACAAGTCCTCGAGCACTTCGGAACCTTCCCGAAGTGCTCGAGGACTTGTTTGGTCACGTGTATTCCCGAAGTCACCGGTCTTGAGTCTATAAATAACAATAGGGAGGAACCATTATGGGGAAACCATCCACGCAAAACTTGTAAACACAATGGTTTCTCTTCGAAAAAGAGACATACGTCTTCCCTACTGACTCAGACACACATTGGTTAAAATATATTAGGGTTGTCGATGTATACGCATACTTCAGCCAAGTATGGCAAAAGTAGCTTGCCAAAGTCTCCATTATTCTAATTAATAAGGTCACCTCCAAACTGAAGGAACCCGTTGATCCCCCACCTGAACCGCAAAAGCTTTGCCACTCTGTGTGCAAGGCACACAACAAAAAATTAGTGCTTGCAGAAAAAGAATCCAAAAAAATTGGTAGAAGAAGAAAGCGCTAAAGCTTCTCTATGTGGTGAAGGCACATAACAAAAAGTTAGCGCTTGCAAAAAAAGAAGCCAAAAAAACTGGTAGAAGAAGAAAGTGCTAAAGCCAAGGAGACCAAAAAAGTCCTTGAGCACTTCGAAACCTTCAAAATGGCCGATTGATTTGTACAATATGACTTGGCCCAAAGAACCCATGGTGAAGAGCTAAGGACCTCTTATGATGGTCTAGCCAAGGTTAAAGAAGTTAACCTGGCAGGCCCGGGTGAAGATCTGAAGCCTATCTACATAGGGGAAGACCTCTTAGATCTGAAGAGGAAAAAGATCTCATTGCTCTCCTCACAAAATTCTAGGATTTCTTCGCATGGAAGTACATGCACATCCCGAAGTGGTCAAACATACCATCCCCATGGTAGAGGGAGAGATACCAGTGAAGCAAAGAGCGTACCCCATGAATCCCAAATACTCTAAGATGTCCCGAGAGAGGAAATTGACAAACTCATAGATGCCAGGAGAAAATTGACAGACTCATAGATGCCGGATTCATCTATGAGATAAAGCGCACACAGAGTGGGTTTCACCCATAGTGATAATACCCAAGAAGAATGGAAAAGTATGAGTTTGCATAGACCTGAAAAAGTTCAATGCTACCATAATACGGGATCACTACCTTCATGGAACATGTGCTCAAGAGAGTCGCCGAAAGGAAGCCTACAACTTCCTCGACGGATTCTCTCAATACAATTAGGTGTTGATTGACCCTAAGGATCAACATAAAACAACCTTTGTGAACTGAATGGGGCATGTATGCATATTGTGTCATGCCATTCAGGTTTACCAATGCCCTAGCCACCTTCCAAAACCTAATGTGCACGGCCTACAAGGAATATCTTTATAAATTTCTTGAAATTTTCATGGATGACCTCTACGTCGGTTCTACTTGGAAAGCACACTTAGAGTGTTTACGGAAAGTGCTAGAGAGATGTCGACTCTACCAAATCTCTCTCTCTGAAATGCCAATTCTGGGTTCGGCACAAAGTAATCTTGGGACACATTGTCTCAAAACAAAGAATCTCCATAGATGACAGCAAGGTCTGACTCATCCTCCTAAACAAAGAATCTCCATAGATGACAGCAAGGTCTGACTCATCCTCCTAGAGCTGCTACCATCGACCAACTTCAAAGGATTCCAGTGCTTCATGGGACACGTTGGGTATTATTGATGTTTCATCTTCATGTATGCCAAAATTTATCACCCCCTCTATGGACTTCTAATAATCTTTGAATGGACAGAGGAGTGCCAACAGGCATATAACACCTTGAAAAATGCATTGGCAAGCACTCCCTTCAATGGTAGCACACTAAAATGCTACTATGGCCCACTCACTTAAGGGCCATTCATACCAAAAAACAACAGAAGAAATAGCACAAAGCAATGAAACAAATGGCCCAATGTGAAGTAAAAGAGCGACAAGCAAAACTTCGGGGCAAAAACATCGTGGTCAACATGGCCCTTAGTGTGGACCTCCAAGAAGAGGACTGGGAAGTGAAACCTGCTCGGCTATGTTTAGGAATGACCACCCCGACAAGTTTCACCCAAAAATTGGCTCTTGTTGACACAAGAGCTAATCAGAATCTAATGTCCTACGAGACATGGCTCTCCCTCGGAAGGCCACCATTAATAAACAACCTAGCCCCATAGTCACTACCGTTGCCTCAGAACAATCAGTTCAATGTCTAGGCACAACTAGAGCTCTGTTCCACATTGGCAATAACCCCTTGGAAGGGAAGTTTTATGTAATGCTTATTGCTGGATGGGACACAATCGGTGTCAAAATGATTGGGATGCAAGGATGGCCACCCTCCTGCATTGGCCTCCAGCCAAGTTACAATCTTAATAACAGATGAAGAACCCTCATCCTCCAATCACCCACCCCACGTTGGCCTTTCCTAGATAAGAGATCCAATTGATGTGTAGTGATAAGAGATCCAATTGATGTGTAGTGATGCATCGACGAGGGATTTTTATTTTAAATTAGATGGTAGGAAAATTGGAAACAGGAGTGAAGCTTCCAAAACCTGCTTTGTTTGTATCAAACCACATATCCTAGAGGTTGTGGAAACCTTGAGATTGTAACCTTTCCATCTATAATAAAATTTCAAGAGTTATCTTTGGGCTATATCTTGTTGTATAAATGTTACTTCTTTCTTCTTTTTGCATTTTTTTTCTTTCTATGGCAACCACACGTCTTGGGTATCCTTGCTCCTTTGCCTTGGAAATGTCTAGATTTTAACATTAAGCCATAATAGGCTATTATTTACATACATTACTTTGAATTCTACATATAAGCCCGTTTGTTATATATTAGTGTAATATAGACCTTGTATAGTGCAAGTCAGTACAACGCGATATAAGGCTTTCCCTCGGCAATGACCAATGTAAATCGTGTTGTACTGACATGCAATATAGAAGGTCTTTTTAGCTCAAATATGGAACCCTATTGCATATCTTTGTCTCATAGTCATGTTTGCTAAAATTTTAACAACGCAAACTTAGTATAGCTTGAATTCAGAACCGTGGAGAACGAAAGGAACATTTCATGTAAAGACATTACCATAAAGCAAGTTTTCTTAGAAATCATCACTGCAACATGGAGATACAAAAATGCCTTGTTAAAATTTGGCATGAAATTTTTTTATACATGTTGTGAGCAGTTAATACAAAGAATTTACACATTGTCAATATAAATTTACACATTGCATCAAAGGTGAATGCGCTGACGTAGAATGTTATCATTGGGTAGGGGAAGCTTGCTCTTGCTATGGGAGGAGGGCTCTTCTTGTTGGGGAGAGTCAGTAGCTTGATCTTGCTGTGCTTGCTCCTACTGAGGGGGACGAATCTCCAAGGTGGATCCACTCCCTATCGGTTGGCATTTGTGGATACTGTCATGGCGGCAGCATTGGTCTTGGATGTTGTGGAGGAGGCACAATGCATATGGCATATTAGGCTCTTGTTGCCCAATATTGTTAATTAGAGTTTCAATTGTTGTGGCCCTGTATAGTTGTACATCCAAATCTGTATAATCCGATAGTCGTAGATTCTACACATACAAAAAATTACATATGTGCTATCAATGAATGTACAACAAAATTGAGGTATCATTAGAAGAAGAAGTGCATGCTTACATTTTCTAAGGGCAATGCCAACATTGAGTGCAACAGCAGCATGTGTTGTAGCACACTCTCCAACCACAGCTAAAGCCATCATGTTTCTCTGGGACTCTATATCTAATGGTCTCCATTGAATCTAAAATCTCCTCCTGGTAAGGGCCTCAATACTAGCTATTAACTTTCTATAGATTTGCACACCATTTTTCAATTATCAATAATCTCTCTCTCTCTCTCTCTCTCTCTCTCTCTCTCTCTCTCTCTCTGAGTAATACCAAAAATGATCGCGTGGACTTACTGCCTCATATTACCATGAAATCCTATAGTTTAATTAGCAAGATAGCATTGCTTCGCCTCAATATCTACAACAATCAAACTCCAGTGTCCACTACAAAGTCAATAAATAGTATAAGATGGTAAATCTAGTATCTATGCAGAATACCAAAAGTACAATTTATGTCACATGATAATTACGCTTCATGGTAGGGCATTACAAAGATCTGGGCATGGACCAAATCTACGTGCCTAAACCATGTACATATATCCATGTAGGAAACATCCTCTGAAACTAGAAGAGGGGATATAAGAGAATCCAAAATATATACCCTACGCTGAGCTTCCCATGGTAGATTTGATAAAACCAGGATGCACAGATAATTAACATTGTATTATTTTGAGAAAGAATAACACTTTAAATTAAATTTTAGGGCATGGAACATAACAAACCTTAAAATAGCTTGCATAACTCTATCGTTGACCTCCTTGTGCATTCTGCATATAACACCTCAATCTCCTCCACCTTGAAAGGGAAGTATTGAGGAGTGTCTCGCACCAGCAACCTCACAATGAAGGAGGGGACAAAATACCTCAAACCCTTGACATTAGAACTATGCAATTCTTGAAATCAACTTCTCTCCTTGCCCTTTCAATTCTCTCCGTAGTATCAGCCTCCCTATTTCTGGCTTTATTGTTGGTCTTTTGTACATTGTGTTGTGTGTCACGCGAATGGATACTGTCAGAGAGAAGCAAGCAAGAGGGAGAAAATAGTTGCAACGAAAAAAAAGCAAAGTGTTTGAAACTCACGCTATAAATAATGCATGTGGGAGTGCGTGCGTTATCCCACAGTCTTTACATGTGGCAGGATTTCATTGGTGGTTGCCCACATTCATTCACACGAGTGATAGACACGTGCCACTCTTGCATTCGATCGTCATCATTGCATGTCACATGCACTTAATGCCAACATCATCATGCGACATCACATCTACTTAAGGTAGGACCCCTTTTGTTAAACCCTTAATTGTCAAATTAAGCGTCAAGCTCTCCATAAATAGCATCTTCTTTTCATCAACTTTCATTGCCATGATCTACTCTCTATCGTCTATGCTATCTCATCCCTTCGTGGATGACATCCTATTGACGAGTAAGTGTCCATTTCTCAATACAATGTTTATTACCTTGCACCAAGTATTTTTCTTCCTTTTCTATGTCGACTCTCGAGCGAGTTTCTTTCATTATGAAGTTAATACAATGTGATATGGGGGTTTCAATGTGTTGGAACTCTTCCCATCGCGTTATAGTGCATTGAATCCAAATCTGTCGTTGCATTTCTTTGATTGTGAATGCAACACAACATGATTTACTGACTTGAATATGTTCTTTGTTTGCATATCGCATTGTATTTGAGCCGATTTTCCGTGTTGGATTTTGCTTCATTGTTGATTTAATACAATGTGTTGGATGTCCTCTTATCGTGTTGTAGTAAATTTTATCGAATATGTTTTCTTTGTTTATCACTTGAGCCTATTTTTCTTGTTGGAGTTTCTTTTATTGTGAATGCAATACAATGCGATATGGGGGATTCAGTGTGTTGGAAGTACTCTTATCGCGTTGTAGTGAGTTTTGTTAAAAATTTATCCTTATTGGTCCTTTGAGGTAATTTTGCGTATTAGAGTTCCTTTGATTGTTAATGCATTACAACGCGATATGGGGGATTCAGTGTGTTGGAAGTCCCCTTATTGCATTGTAGTGAGTTTTGTTCAAAATTTGTTCTTACTGTTCCTTTGAGCCGCTTTTATGTGTTGGAGTTTCCTTTAACACGAATTCAATACAATGTGATATGGGGGGTCCAATGTGTTGGAAGTCTTCCCATCGCGCTGTAGTGAATTTAATCCAAATTTTTTTCCTTCTTTTTCATTTGAGCCTTTTTGGCGTGTTGTAGTTTCCTTGATTGTGAATACAGTACAATGCGATGTTTGGGTTTGAGTGCATTCGTTTGTTTGCATATCGCGTTGTAGTGACATTTATCCAAAATTTTTCCTAGTTAGTTGTTTGAGCCATCCATCTAATTTTGTTATAGATGGCATGGACAAAGAGGATTACGAGGGCCTCCTCATCTAAGGATCCTAAAATAGGGTAGAAAGCTTAGAAATTGGACCAAGAAAGAATATTTCCAGCCTTTGGTCAATGAGGACTCGAAGGTACAAGCAGCATAGCTCCGTTTTACGTGAGCTGCGAAAGGTGCAGAGGCACATGCAGTGCACAATTTTGAAGCTCCCATTCTAGCGCCTTGTAAGATCCATTTGTGAGGAAGGAACCGCTATGATGTGCATTGGTAGGGCTTGGCGTTGGGTTGCTTGCATGCTTTAATGCATTGACTTCATGGATTCCACCACCATTTGAGGTGGCCTTCTGAAACCCACAATGAGCTTGCCAATGTGAGTTCTCCATGGCTTGGGTCGCGACCATATAGCTAAGCTTCCTTGATTTTGCAAAGTAGGGACTATGAGCCTCCAAAGTAGGGACTATGAGCCTCCAAAGTAGGGACTATGAGCCTCCAAAATGTGTTGGAATAAAAGTGACATCAGCATATGCACATTGGTTATTTTTAATAAGGACCTCTAAACAACATAAGAACATACAAAATTGGGGATCTTACAATATAATGTGTTATGCTACCTTGATGTCCATGCTTCCACCATGTACTTGTAAAACTTAGTCATAGCTTCTTTAAAGTCGTTGGCATCTTCTTCGTTGAATGTCATTTTTTGTAGAAGTGTAGCAACCTTTTGCAATTCTAGTCTCGCCACCATTATTACTAGGATCTGGGACAACCATGTGTAACTTTCCCCATGCCTCATACTTCCATGGTTGAAGAACTAATAAATGGCCTTCATGGTTCCTTGGTGGTGACAAAAACTTTCTAGCCTTGGCTCCACCAATGCTTGGTTTGCATGGCACATTTCCACTTGCACACCTGACCTCTTCTCATCTTTCTTGATTTTAACTTTCCCTTTGTGTAGACCCACGCATGAAAGAACTTCCTCCACTCTCTTACACACTGATTGGGCCTTTGACGTTGGCTGCATCTTATATGTAAAACATATATATTCATAAACCAAATTTTCTACAATTCTATAGATGGCATGTAGTGTACAAGGGTGGACTCGTGTGAAAGGAATGTTAAGTATAGGGTCCCACTTTGGATCCACCCTAACCATTGTTCTGCCATCCCATATGAACTGATCACAAGTCGGTGCACCATCCTTCCCAGTATTCATTATCCGTACCTTTTTTCCATTCTTACCCTTTTTCTTTGAGCTCATGCAATACAAGCAAGCGAACTATGCATTTGTAGCATTTGAGATGCCAAACATGCACTTTAGTATCTTTAGATCACCTACAAGATGCCATTCCAATGAGTAGTCTCCGAAATCATCCACATGTAGAATTTCTCTGCTTTTGACATTGACCACAGTAGGAATCTCTGTTAGATTGAAAACATCTTTAGGATCTCATGGCCCTCTTTTGGAACCTCAAATACTGCTTGATTTGTTGTTCTTAGCCTCTAGATCCAGATTTCATTTTCAAATTGAATATTGAAGTACTGAGGATCACCTGGCTTTATGGAAGGATTCAATGCCCTGTTCATCAATGTCAAACTTACTCTTTCTATCTTTTGATTCTTTATGATTTCACTCTCATCAAGTTTTAGTACAATTTCAGTGTGCCACCACATTCTTAAACAGACATATCATAGAACTTCACCATTGCAGCTTGCAATTTGCACACATCCAAGATAAAATTGTTGTTCGGATTCAAATCAAAGGTTACTTGCATAATGCTTGAATACATGTGAGTGAACTATGTGTTTAGGCTCACCAATGAGTTCAAGGACATTGTTATTTAATTGTTGCCTTGTTTTTTTTGACACTAAAAGGGCACGGCAATGGAGTTACCTTTTTGTTTTGCAACACGGACTTAAAACATGCATCCATTTGTCTGTAGATCATTGTATAGGATTCTCTACTTAAACAAACTTTGTCACAAATACCTTGAGCTTTAGTTATAGTAAATGCATTCTTCACATCGTGCAATCGTGCATGCACGAGATCATATTGTTCTAAAGTTTGAATTCATGGTAGAATGGAGAGAGTGGAAACCCCATTTGAGGATTTTGGGAGATGCACCTTGCAGAGGGTGAGAAATTGGTTTCCATGCACATGAGTGGTACATTGACCCTCCACCGACGCCAAATAGAGACTTTGGCGATTATGGATTCGGGAGGGCCGGCCTCTCATATGTCTCCAATGGGACTCAAGAGTGGACCTGGCATGATCCAAAGGATAGTGAGGAGATGCCTAGCATCCCTTTTTTTACATATACAGTAGCTTAGATTTTTGCAAGAACTGTGGGACATTTTTTTACCATGAAAGATCACTCTCTTCATGTCGTAGCTAGCACATGGGAGCTTGGCAGTGGGCACATGGTGGGCCATTGGAGATAGACCAGCATTATGTTTGAGGTGTGGCCACCAATGATTTTATATTCACGTGATCATAATTTTTTTTTGTTAATAACATGTGTTAACATGTTATTAACATGTTAACATGTTCCCAAAAAAGCTGGTGGGAGGTTCCCTGATAACCGACTAAAATCCCGCCGAAATTTTGCAATACCCGGCGGTCCTGCCGGGAAAATTAAAAAACCGGCGGGTCCCGCCGGGGTCGTCATCTAGCCCGGCAGGCTATAATTTTCTATATATATGGGCCCAGGGGGCCCTTTGGGAGTTCATTGTTGACAGTATACACAGGTAATGAGAGTTGTGGGTGTGTGTGTTTGTGTGGGTGTGTGTGGGTGTGTGTTCGTGCGGGCAACCGCCCATTGTCGCAATGCACGGCAGGATGTGGGTGGTCCGCCACCCGAGGGGTGTGTGTGTAAGGCCATTCTTCGGAATGGTGCTTACCCTGGGGCATTTAGTCGGTAATGCGGCTGATCTGTGTCCTATGGTAAGTATGGCACGCCGTAGCGGTACTAGTCGGTAATGCGGCAAGCATAGTATCGTTATGGCGATGTCACCTTCCCTTCCCTTCCCTTTGTCAAATGCAGGCATATGGTCGGTAACGCGGCCAGTGTATGTCCGTATCCTATTCGTATTCCCATAGAATCAGGCGGCATTTTTTCGTTAACGCGGCAAGTTGGTGTCGTCCGCTATAGTGCATATATTCTTTTTGGATATTGCGGCATTTGATCGTTAACGCGATCGAAAAAATGTCGTAAATTTGCTTGATTTGTCTTGTATTGTTTTTATTGTGTGTGATCCATGCGATACTTGGTTGGTAACGCGGCATGAGTATTTCATGGATCAAAGTTTACATCATATTGTCTTTACATTTAATTTCATAATATCGTAACTCGAAAAAATGAATATCTCTCTCTCTCTCTTCCTCCCCCCCTCTCTCTCTCTCATGATACACTTCACAACTCTTTCTCTCTCTCTCTCTCTCTCTCTCTCTCTCTCTCTCTCTCTCTCTCTCATGATACACTTCACAACACGATAGATGTGTAGATGAGGAGTTCTTTTTTTCTCTCTTAAAATATACATAATCCCTAATAAATTCTTTTTTCTCCCTCTATTTACTTAAAAAATAAAACAGTACATTATTTTCCTCTCTTTAGGAACTCACAAAACTATTGAAAATGTCATCTAATGTTTCTTCTCTCTATCTGTCTCACAACTCTCTCTCTTCCTCCCTCTCTCTCTCTCTCTTTCTCATGATACACTTCACAATTCTCTCTCTCTCTCTCTCTCTCTCTCTCTCTCTCTCATGATACACTTCACAACTCTCTCTCTCTCTCTCATGATACACTTCACAACTCTCTCTCTCTCTCGCTCTCTCTGTCTCTCTGTCACGATAGGTGTGTAGATGAGGAGTGCTTTAGGAATACAAAACATTATTTTCCTCTCTTTAGGAACTCACAAAACTATTAAAAATGTCATCTAATGTCTCCTCTCTCTCTATCTGTCACACCTCTCTCTCTTCCTCCTCCCCCCCCCCTCTCTCTCTCTCTCTCATGATACACTTCACAACTCTCTCTCTCTCTCTCTCTATCACAGTAGGTGTGTAGATGAGGAGTGCAACATGTATACACTTGATAAGTAATGATATTCAGTTTTTGTTTGATCATTGATAAGTAATGATACACTTGTTGCGGTTGTCTCACGTTTGATGATGTATTGGATGATGTTGATTTCAGTAATATTATTTGATATTCCATTTTTGTTTGATCATTGAGATAAGTAATGATACACTTGTTGCTGTTCTCTCACGTTTGATGATGTATTGCTTGATGTTGATTTCAGTAATGTTGTTTAATATTCTGTTTTTGTTGTGTTTAGTGATATTTGCTAGATTTACGAAGACGACCAACATGCTTTCCCCTGAAGTGTAAAATCGTTCTACGAGCAATTCGCATTGAAGCAATCATCACAGTGTCACAATGTGCAGATGACGTCGTCAAAAAGATCAATGAGTCTGAGATACTCATGCGAGATCTATTAGAGCAGATACGGGAAAATGCACAGTGTCGACTTCGAAGCGGAGGCAACGCTGAGGAGTTGCTTGATAGACAAAAGATAGCAGACTTCAACCATCAACATATAACACGAACTATTTTGGGGAGCATGCGTGTAGCATGCAATGATCTTAGAGATGCTGCCCTGCCTGAAGCTAATATGCATCGTCTACAGTTATGGGACGCTGTATGGAGCGAGCAAAGAGCCAAGAGCAAGCGCATGAAGGCGCTGGATACAGAGTCACTCCCCAAAAGAGTGCGCATTGCCCAGGACGTCGCTGCAACGTCCAACCAGGCAGATGCGAGTGGGGCAGGTGCCATTAATCGTACAATCTACAATTCTATGTGCACACACCTCATTGGCATCCCGCACGAGGCTCTGCTCGAAGGGCGAACAATAGGCTTTGGTGTTTTTGGCACAGTAAAAGAGTATATAGTTAGAGGTATATAATTTTTGCCAGAGCACATTACTTTTTGCGAAAAGCACTACAAAGGAGAAGGCAACGCCAAGTTCGAGAGCTTCCAGGCAGAGCAGGGCATGCAGGTTCTACACCCATCAATTGTCAGGTGTATTGCCTTCACAAAAGAATCTCCTTGGATCACTATTTTCCCATACTATAATGGCAGCCGCTTGGTGATACTCTTCTGAAGGTCCCCTTCAGATTCAGTGAGTTCACCAGAGCAATTTTTCGTTTGGATCGAGGATGGAGAAAACCATAGAACTTTCTAAAATAAAACAAATAGTAATAACCATGCCACATATTATGCATGTCCTGGTGGAAGGCCTAGCGGCAGCACATTTGGCAGGAATTGTACATACCGACCTGCATCCATTCAATGTAGTGTTGGATTTTACAAAAGAGTTGAAGCCACGCGTAGGTATTATCGATTGGGGGTTACTGCTGAGAGTGCCCAAAAAACGGGTCTCTCAATTTTGTATTTGAAGCAGACAAGAACCCTGAGAAGGTGGCACAGGCTGTCTCCTACGCAGACAGAGAGCGAAATAAACGGCTGTGGATAGCCCCGAAAATTTATGATTCGTTTTTGGCAGATGCATACACTCCTGCATCTGATGTTTTTGCTTTAGGATATTAATTACAAATTTTATATGACTTTTGGCAGAAAGTACAAGAGTTGTGGGATGGACAATAGTTCCTATGACAAAGTTACCATGGATACTATTATTTATAGAGTCAAAAATTGGATGTGTCTGCCTAATCGCGAGCGACGAGCAAAAATCTGTTTTGCAAGTAGTGGAATTTTCTAGATCACTAAATACTGACCCAACGAGGGCACAACGTCCTCTTGTAGAGCTATTAGTGTCATTCACCCCAATTTTGTAATGATACAGTATCAGGAGATT
Organism: Cibotium barometz; assembly: GCF_041138505.1. NCBI lineage: Eukaryota > Viridiplantae > Streptophyta > Polypodiopsida > Cyatheales > Cibotiaceae > Cibotium > Cibotium barometz. Next base: position 9,063,044 of record NC_141066.1, on the reverse strand, counting down.
AAGTTTCAAGAATGGCTCTTTGTTTATCTCTCTTCAAAATTTGATATGTGCCCATTGTTTGAAATATTATCTCATTGAGTCTTTGCAATATCTCTCTCCTCTTGTGGTGTTTAAGTTTATGTTTTCTCTTCAAAATTTGATGTGCGCGCATTGTTTGAAGTATTTTTTGAGTCACGTGGATATTTCTCATTGAGTCTTTGCAATACATATCTCATCTCGTGGTGTTAAACTTTAAGTTTTTGAGGGTAATGGTCAATTTATCTTATGTTGATCTTTACAGTTCATTAAAATACGAAAGTCATTTACGTTCATGCAGATATGGCAGAAGCGCAAGCAAACGAGCATCAAGAATTAGCAAAGAAGGTATATGAGCGAATGAAGGCCCTTGCAATGGACTGACAGCCCGCGAAGCTACGAGAACAGCATGCAGGTTGTCGAAATGGACAAATCCTACTTATGCCCAATGGAAAGACATAAATAAACACGTAACCACAGAGATGATAAAGGAAATTGGCCATGTCCAGATGGCGAGATTAAGAAGGGAAGATGGAAGGTTTTGCGTTGCACTCATAATGATATCAAAATTAATGCCGAGCGCATTTTCTTGGAGGTGTACGGTCGTCCTCTCCATAACACCGATGCTCCACTCTATTTTGCTAAGATGCTATATGCACAATTTATCCTAGAAACTCCAGTGGACTTCGCCTCCAGAGAGGCCACTGTTAACACCCACGACATACGTGAAGAGACAGTGACATTCACAAGGGAGGAACTTGCTCTCATGGTGGAGGGTGCTGGATTGGAGTTAAACAAGGTCAAAGAAAGCCTAAGGGCACAGCTAGCAGAGATGATTATCTCAAGCGTCAACTCCTCCCCTGGCCAATAGAGGGATTCAAGAGCAGCTCACAAAGATCAGCCAAGATGTACAGACCATCTCTTCACGTATAGCTCCTGTGCGCCAAGGGAACCACATCTCTCATTTTTTGATACATCCTGATCTTGTGGGAGTTTCTGCTGAGGCTACTAGTTCCTCCACCCCCCAATGTCCTGTATGTTACAAAGTATTCGATGGGTGGAGTGGCCAGTATATACTAACCACATCTCTCATTTTTTGATACATCCTGATCTTGTGGGAGTTTCTGCTGAGGCTACTAGTTCCTCCACCCCCCAATGTCCTGTATGTTACAAAGTATTCGATGGGTGGAGTGGCCAGTATATACTACCCTGTGGACACTACTACCACTTAATATGTTTAGTGAGGCAAATGCAAAATATTTTCACATGTGCATTGTGCAGTGTCCCAATAAATCAAGGTATTTATACATGTTCGGCATGGCTAGCGAATATAAACCACTAGGACCTTTAGATGCAACTCCTAGTGCAATTCGCAATTTATTTCAAGATGAAAGCTAAGAAAGACATAAATCCTACTTTTGTATTGATAATTTCTCCAAATACAATCATTTTTACAAGTACTTTTTATGAAATTAATGAAATGACTTCTTCCTCTATGTCAGTATCTTGCTCCAAAATTCTTTCATCGTTTACCCTCTCGTCTGCTAAATTAAGCTCATCTAAGTCAATGTCCAAATTGTCTTCTATCTCAAGGGTAGTGCACGACGTACGTCCAACATCAAAGTTCTCGTCTACTACATCATCACAATCGTACATCCATCTGGGCATATCTTCTTCATACTCTTCGCTTTGAATGTCTCGCAAGATCTTTTCATTGCAATATATGTAAACAAGTTTATCTGCTTGATCTGCAAGAAGTCGATTGCGAATAGTACTGTGAATATATTTGTACATGCTCCAGTTTCTTTCTGAGCCTGAGTTTGAAGAGCACTTAGAACCTTCATCGCAAGGTTGTGCAATAAAGCATAATGCTCACCACCATTCATCATCCCACCACTTCCATGCAGGTTGCTCTTTAGCCATTTGTTGAACAAGGGAGTTGGAAAATAAACTCGCTTTCAATCGAAATGAGGTCATCTCCTTTATGCACTTTACACGATCATCAACATTATTATAAAAAGTGTTTACCACTTTATAAAAATCTTGCACCACCTCAACGTTGGACATCAAATCCATATTCCAATATTCAGGATCTAACATGTAAGCAGCACTGTGTAGTGGTGAATGCACTCCAATCCATCTAGCATGAAAGTACTTCAATAGGACTTTTCTTTGTCTACTACTGGAGAATGGTACACGCCATTGCCTTTCCACCACTGAATGCTCTAATTTCTTAGAACACTCCAAACTCCGCTGGACAGTCCACCATTGCATCCATGCTTTCCCGAGATTAGGCGCTCTTTGATCAAGACTTCGTACGGCATACATAACAGGCATCATGACATGGTATGCATCCATCACACTGTTCCACCAACTTCTTCTCGTAAGCGTTGCCTTCAAGACTTTGATTTTCTCTTTCACTTTTTCAAGTTGAGTGCTCTCCCAGTCATGAAATGCCATGCATGTAAATGTTTCGCAAACTGCATCTTTATTTCGAAGAAGAGACTCAAAAGTGTAAAAGTGAGTGCAAAACCTAGTCTCCCCGCTGGAAGCTTTAACATAACTGATATGCGAGGTTGAAAAATATCTAACACTCTCTATCTCTTGAGCATGAATCTCACAAGCTGGCGAGCAGTGTCGATGATTGAGGCAAACCATTTGGTATCATCACTTTTATACCAATCTTTTAATACAAGATTCAAACTATGAGTATTACAGCCTACCGGAAAAACATGTGGATAGTGTCGCTTTAGGATTTTGGATGCATTCTTGCAATTCTTTGCATTGTCCATGACGATTTGGACTACATTTTTGGCACCCACTTCCTCTATCATCACAGAGCCAATGACTTGAGCAATGTAAGCCCCAGTTTTGGTTGAACCAGCAGAATCCACAGCATGGATGAAAGTCTCACCTCTAGGTGAAATAACCATTATATTAATTAATGGTTTTCTTTGTACATTAGACCATCCATCACTTACTATACTACATCCAGAAAGCTCTATATTGCTAAGAATTATTCTTTGTACACGTTCTTTTACTTGCACATAACATTTCTCTAATAGATCATTTCATATAGCATGGTACGTAGGCTGTGAAAACCCTGGTCCAAACTCACCAATTTTCTTCCATGCTCTCTTCCAATGCTCACTGTCCACCATCATCATAGCACTCCCAGAAAAGTAAATTGCTTCAGCAAGGGCGAGTTGTGCATCATCGAGCTGACTTTGACGTAGGCTTTCTTGCAATGAAGTTTGACGCATGGGTATATTTTCTACGTCAAAGTTCCGCGTCAAAGTTTCGCTTGCAGGAGGATGCATTGGGTAGATTACTTTCTGGTTGCACATTAACGTTCGGAGTACAAGCAGGCGATGTAGCAGGAGTTTGATGATTAGAACAACAGTGTTCTTGCTGCCTTGATACATTAACGATAGGAGTGTAATGTTTTCTTGAATCTTTCTTTTGAATTTCTTCTCTTATGCATTTGGCCACTGCAGGTGCAGAGGGGTGGGTACATGACTTTTTCTTCGGTCCGCCTAAAAAGTGTTCTCTTAGTTGGCGCCCCACTTGATTTTACTGCGTGGCATAGCTTACACTCCCAATCTATGAATCGATCACCAACGTTAATTGCATATTGCCACTCTATCCCAGGTGCCTTTTTTTTCCTACTATTTAGAATTTGGACTCTATTGGAGGTATCACTGGATCCAACATTGTCCTCCATCTCAACAAATAACCTATTTAACCAAGCATATAACAATGAATACACAAATGAAAAAATAACAAAGTCACTCACATATTACAAAACATACATTAGCAGACAAACTACTTCGAAACTATCTTGACAAACATAAAAGATCATCACATAACACAAAACTACTTCGAAACTATCTTGCAAGGTCTAACTACTACAAAACTACTTTGAAACTATCATGCACATTGCACCCCCAATGAAGGATGCCTTTTGTACCCAATTAAGGATACTTTACACAATCAAAGATCTATGCTTGCCCAATACTCTAGTATAGGAGGACAATAGACCTTCTCTAACATTCATAAAAAAAATCAAAGATCTATGCTTGCCCAATACTCTAGTATAGGACAATAGACCCTTGTCTACTCTAAACTATATCAAGTATCAAGAACCAATACAAGCCCCTAAGCAGGACTCTTGGCTCCATCAAACCATTCATAAAGCAGAATGAGGTAAATTACCTACGTAGCTCAAATGCAAAGCTGAATGACTCCAACTTTGTCCCTAAATCTCCGCAAATATTAGCTACGAACCACACCCTGCCCCCAATTCAAAGAACTAAGGACAAGTGGCTCAATAGCCTTAGGAGTGCCTACAAGGAAAGACGACAGCCCCTAAGATAAGGACGTTCTTTCCAAGAGGACAGTTCTAGCAACTCGAGAGCTCTACAAGTACTTTGAGGAGAGATATCACGCCCCCAAAACAAGGACTATCTCCCCAAAAGTTCCACGATGGGTGTCGGGCAATGTTTATAAATAGAACAGAACCCCGCCGGGGTTCTTTTGTTTTCTCGGCGGGCTCGCCGAGAAAACAAGAAGCCCGGAGGTGTTACGGGACTAGTGGGTTCTGGCAGGTCATTGCTTAGGTCATGTGAATATACAATGTGATCACAAGTTTTAATATGTTAACAACAGGATTTGTTAACTTGATCACGAAATTGTGAAGACGTTAATGAAATCCCTGGTGGCCACCCCTAGGAGTCTCAACCATCCCACAATCTCTTCCTGAAATCTGAAAGGAAATGTTGTGAGAGGTCTTGAGACTACCAATGTGATGCTACTATGGGTGTGCCATCTATCTCAGGCATCTGGATCCTGTGGCCTCATCGCGTAGTATTTCCCTAGAAAGGGGCGTTAGAGAGGGTGAGAGCCCTGTTGAGCCTAGACCCTGTTGCTCCACGAGGCGCCGTTGATGCGTCGGGCTATTTGGGAATGCAACCCTAAGTGGGTGGTAAATGCAACCCTAAGTGGGTGGTAAATTCCATCCAAGCCTAAATACGGGCAAGAGACCGATAAGCGAACGAGTAACGTGAGGGAAAGATGAAAAGGACTTTGAAAAGAGAGTTAAAAAGTGCTTGAAATTACTGGGAGGGAAGTGAATGGAGGCCGCCAGGTGCACCCCGGTCGAATGCAGAACGGCACGAGCTGGTTCGCTCGCTCGACGTGGGGCGTTGGTCAACGTGGATTGGCGCGGCCGATGCCATCGCACTGGCCGAGGAACGAAGCACACACCACTCACCCAAATTTTCCCTAATGATCCACGACACTCAAACTGGCTTTGTTTAGTATCCGAGCATTCTGGACATCTTTACCTTTTGGGAGGCAAAATCTTCGGCTAGGATGCGGTAGCAGGACCTCATTGTGCTACTCCTAGACTTTGAGAAAGCTTATGATAGGGTGGATTGGAGCTCTCTAGAGGGCACAATGAGCCGGATGGGATTCCCCATGGAGTGGATTCGTGGAGTCTCAGGACTTTACTTAGCCTCACCGAGCCTGTTTCTCACTCAGGGAGCCCGTGGTGACAGATTCCCCCTCTCTCGCTTAGTTAGACAAGGTTGTCCTCTGGCACCTTACCTCTTCCTATTCGTCTGCTGAGGCCATGAGTAGTTTCCTCTCTGCCCAAGAGACCGGGCTTTAGGGATTGCATCTTCCCCTCTGCACACAGGAGGAGCTACTGAACTCACAGTTTGTAGAGATGACATAGTAGCTTTCCTTGCAGGAGATGCTCCATATATTTGTGGAGGTAATCAAGATTTTCTACCGTGCATTATTAGGAGCATAGATCAACTGGCACAAGGCATGTGGTTTTTGGGTAGGCTCAGCACTCCTTAACTTGGAGAAGATTTGAGACTTTCTAGTGGATCTTGAGGGGCACTCCAATTCGTTATCTTGGTTGCAAGTTGGCATTGATATCTCTCTCGAGTAATAGCTTGCCTCACTTCTTCTGAGTATTTGAAAGCTTCTATATTGGAGCTCAGCGAGGCTTTCCCCTAGTAGTAGGTAGGGTGGTGGTGGCGAATCAAGTCCACCATGTGGTACATCACTTTGTGCTGGGCCTTTTCTCGGGCATGTATTGGCTAGGTATATTGATTTGAAACTTCTTATGGGCCGGTAGTGATGGGAGGCCACCAGCCAAGGCTAAGGTGGTATGGAGAGTGATCATTTAGCAACATCCCATCATCGACCCTGCTATCCAAAGCCATGCCATGCTAGGCAAGCTGATTGTTAGAGGCCTCTTTCTACATGGTGAGCCTTGAAAGGATTTCCTATTGGCCCAGATTTCAGTCCACACTACAAGTCTTTGGGGGTCCTTGGCCACCCGTAGAAGAGTACCAAAACGATCTCACAAAGATGCAGGCCTGTGGTTTTAGCTCGGATTTTGAGGACAGATTTGCATAGCCACAGTTTACTTTGTGCTTGGGATCATCTTAGGCCACCCTTAGATAGATAGCTCTAGTTGCCTCAGAGGAGAGGCTTTGACAGCCTTTGGTCCTCTTCTAGAACCCCCCTGATATGTTTACCCGGCCAATGTTCGCATGTTAGGGGCCCCGACCGCAAATATCTTCTTGGGGTGTCTTGAGCATGGGACCAGTAAGGTCTCTTGGAGTTTGGATCGCCCATAGGTAGCTACCATCGGAGGTGCATGAGAGAGGCCTGATAGGGATCCAGGGTAGAGATAGGCTTAGCATCGACATCAACTCAGCTATCCCTCAAGAGTGCCTGAGTCCTCTAGACCCGACCTCCCTAGTGTGGCTAGGCATGTTTACTAGACACGATATCCTTGTGGAGGTCCAGGGAGCAGATGAGGATAGTGGTTTGCTCACTTTTTCTATTGGATCCCATGGCAGACTAGAGAGATCTGAGCTTTCCTTGGAGGATTTTAGTGCATGCACCTTGCAGAGGGTGAGGGTGATTGGTTTTTGGGGATGGGAATGGCAAATTGATCCAGCACTGTGGCCAAGGTGGTCAGGAAGAGATTATGGAAGCTATGGATATGGGAGTGCCGACCTTTCACGCGCCTTAAGTGGCACTCGGGAGAGTGGACTTAGCATGATCCAGTAGATTGGGAGGAGACTCTGGATGCCCCCTTCTGTGCATATACTGCATGGCTAGGCCACATGATCTAGATGCCTTTCACATTTTAGGAAGAGACTATGGGACAACTTTTGGCCTAGAAAGATTACCCTCTTTCTTTGGTTGATGGCACATAGGAGTTTGGCAGTCGGTAGTTGGCTAGCAGTTGGAGGCCAACCACCAGCAGCCCATGGTGCAGCCACCCCCAAGAGTCTTAGAGACATTAAGAAGGCCCAAAGGCTCAACATATTTTGCAACGGATTCTCTGCATCTTCACTATGGACATGGCACCGACCCAGATCATTACATGGGGCATTGTCGCTTGGGCCACAGAGGCTAGAGTGGTCACAGCTTATGAGGAGGACAGGGGAGGGCTAGACCTTTAGGTCTCTCACCATTATATTGTAGTAGTACTAGTCACAACCCCACCTACAGGCAAGAGATGGAAGATTTGCAATAGCATACTAGCTTGGCACATTTGGCATGCTAGATGCAACGAGGCCATTGAGGATACCCACACTCCACAGGATGAGACCATCAGGAGCATATGGCGGCTTGATATTATTTACGCCCTTCATAGTCAGTGGAGGGGAAGTTATAGGGAGGTTTTGACCACATGTAAAAGTGGTGGGAAGCTTTCTTGAGACTTTGGAGGCCTGGACCTTTCCTCACAGATAGAGGCGGTAACCCCATTTGGCATTACACACACACACACCACCTGTGTGGTTATTCCCCCCCTTCCCCCCCTTCCCCCCTGTATGAGATAGCCTTCTCCTCACAAAGCAGCCAACAATTCAATGCTTTTTCATCCAACAACCGACAACCCTCAGGTTTCAATGATAATCGAAAACCAATGCCTCATCATTATGGTACTCCCACTGGGCCACATTCTTTTGACAATTTTAATGCAAATAGAAAGCCTTGGGTACACCTTGCAATACACGCACAAATCCTACTTAAAATGTAAAGACTATTAATGATCAAAGTAATTTTTCTCAACCCAAGCCTATTAGTCACAACACTAATACTGCAAAGAAGCCTCACCCTACATGCTACAAGTGCAACCAACTAGGCCACTTTGCTACTCTCAATGTTGGACGAATGTTAGACCGACAACTGCTCAACTACACAACATCAAAGAGGTGCCCAATGATGATGATGATTACACTCCACATTGGTCCAAAGACATGTTACATGACAAAGGGATATGCCACATAACCCTATTTCATTTTATTCTTTGCTTACGATGAAGGGTAAAATTAATGGTCATGATATTACTGTATTGCATGATGATGGTAGTATGCATGATTTTATTTAAGAATGTGTTGTTACAGAGTTACAATTAGAAACACACCCATCACTTTATAAGGTTAAATCTACATTCCAAGGTACACGTTACAATGGTACTAAGGAAATTAGGCAACTAGAGATTGTCATTGGTCCTTATAAAGAGAAACCACTACACACTAGTTATATAATTTTGGGAATGCCCTTTTGTCATCAATTCAATCCTCAAATTGATTATCACACACACACACACACACACACACACACACACACACACACACACAGAGGATGTGGATCACAAACCAAAACAAAACTTTAACTCTTCATAGTGATGACACAAGTGAATTCTTGCCGCCGTTGCTATCAGGCACACAAGCTAAACATGATTTATGTAAACGAGACAAGGCCCACATGATATTTATAAATGAAATAGAAGCAACTGACCATACTTTATCACCTAATTAATAACTCTTTCTAGATCAATTCAAATACTCTTTTGTCGATGATCTACCCCCAGCACTACCTACATCTCGCCACAAGACCACATAATTGAGATCATTGTTGGTAGTCAATCACCTCATAAAGCTCCTTATAGATTTTTTTAAAAATAAAGAAGAGATTCAGTGACAAATAGAACTTTTATATCGAGGACTCATAAGACCTAGTGATTCTCCTTTTGGTGTGCCAACCAGTACTTTTAGTACATAAAAGGAACCAAACCTATCGTATGTGCATCGACAACTATAGAGCTTTGAATAAGATCACTATAAAAAATTGATTTCACATTCCTCATGTTGATGATTTATTAGATGAACTTCATGGTGCATCTGTATTTTAGTAAGATAGATCTAATTTGGATATCACCAAGTTTGAATGCACACATCTGACATATTATTAGGCAAAATATGGACTCTCATTTTTGCCCCTTAAGGATTTCCATGCCTCCTCTCTCTAGAAAAATGGGGTCATGGTGAAATTTTTACAAATCAAATCAAAAGCTGGCGGAGATTACACATTTGGAATCTACTCATTATGCATTGGCGGAGATTGCAACATTTAGAAAAATGGGGTCATGGTGAAATTTTTACAAATCAAATCAAAAGCTGGTGGAGATTGCACATTTGGAATCTACTCATCTTGCATTGGCGGAGATTGCAACATTTAGATTCCAAATGTGTAATCTCCGCAAACTTTTAATTTGATTTGTAAAAATTTCACCATGAGCCCATTTTTCTAGAGAGAGGAGGCGTGGAAATCCTTAAGGGGGGGCAAAAATGAGAGTCCATATTTTCTTTGATTGCATTACCTTTGACTATTCTTCTTCGAAAACAAACTGTTCTTTGTTGGGGATAGTCCCAACAAAAATCCTTCGATATGCTGAAGCATATTCTCACATACCCTTGTTATTCTATTGCCTGATTTTTCTAGACCTTTCTTCCTTTTTGTCACTAATGCTAGTGGATTCGGTATTGGTGCACAACCCTCATGCAAGATGGTCATCCCCTTGCATATGAAAGTCGTAAACTTAAACCATATGAAACTAAATTAACAGATATGACAAAGAACTTGTTACTATTGTTCATGCACTTCGTACGTGGAAACATTATTTAATGGGTTCTGAATTCCTCATTAAAATAGACTAACAATGTATACGACATCTACTCACCCAACCATTGATATCTGATCGTCACATTAAATGAGCATCATTTTTTAAAAAATTTCATCCTGTTATTCAATATTAACTAGGAAAAGAAAATGTTGTTGTTGATGCACCGAGTAGATGTCCTTCAATTACAAACATTTATGTTCTTAATATGCATTCTATTGATACTATGTGTGACACTTATGAGAATGATCTTGATTTTCATCATGTATGGCTGAAATTGCACTCTAGCAATTACTTGTCTACTGATAATTATTCATAGCATGATGAATTTCTTTTCTTTGAGAAGCGTTTATGCATAACTCTTCCATTTAAATAACTTCTCTTGGAAGAATTACATAATCCACCTTACATTGGCCATAGAGAGGAATCATTACTAATCTCATAGCAATTACTTGTCTACTGATAATTATTCATAGCATGATGAATTTCTTTTCTTTGAGAAGCGTTTATGCATAACTCTTCCATTTAAATAACTTCTCTTGGAAGAATTACATAATCCACCTTACATTGGCCATAGAGAGGAATCATTACTACTCTCAAAGTTGTGCTTGATGATTTTTATTAGCCTAACGTAAAGAATGATGTTTCCAACTTTGTTTTTTAATGTCTTATTTGCCAACGAGTCAAGTGACATCATGGAAAACAACATGGCTTACTAATGCCTTTGCCTATTCCAGAAGGTCCTCGGCAAGAAATATCTATGGATTTCACATTGGTTTACCTGTTACTTCTGCACAAAATGATATGCTTTGGACTATTGTTGATAGATTTAGTAAGAAATCATATTTAATTGCATGGAAAAAGACATTGACTACTTCAGAAGCTGCACATCTTTTTATCAAACATGTTTTCACACACCATGGTCTATTTAAAAAGTAATTGTATTCGACTGTGACTCTAGATTTTGTAATCATTTTTAGATTGCTTTATTTTCAAATCTAGGATCCAAAATTGATTTCACATATGGTTTTCATCGTGAAAGCAATGGCTTTGGCTGAAGATACTAATAGTACCATCTTAGATTTATTGAGGTCTTACATAATCTCCACACCAACAAATTGGGATCATCTTCATTTATTACAATTTGCTTATAATAATACATCACACTTAGCTACAGGAAAAGCTCCTTTTGAAGTCGTGTATGGTAAGAAATTACCGACACTTGCTTCTTGACTTTTACACACTGTTCCTGCCCGCCCGCTGATGATTTCACTAGAGATCATACCTATATATTGCAAGTACATGAGGCTATAGCTAAATCCCAAACAAAATATACCACTCAAGAAAATAAGAAATGCAACCCATTTTCTTTCAACCAGGGTGATCATGTATGCATTCGTGTTGAAAAAAGAAGACTCAAGAGTGTCGACAAACATCCTACAATTAAATTAGTCCCTAGATCTGACAAAAATAAATGACAATGCCTATCATCTAGATATTCCATCACATTGGCCATAACTCTTTTCATATTAGCCTACTAAAACCATTTAGAGGTCCTCTTCCTGCCTATCTGGTATATGATGACTCACCGATATTAGATGAAGATTCTGAAATCATAGAACTAGAACTTATTTTGGACAACCACAAGGAAAGGCAATGTTTATCATAGATATTTAGTCAAGTATAAAAAGGACACCCCATTGAAGATTCTCAATGGTTACCTAATCATGCCCTCTCCACCTATCTTTGATTGCATCTTACAGGGGTTTAGATTGGGATGCCTTTCTAAATTCGGGTGATCGCTTACTTTAAGCATACGCGGGTGAATCCATACATGCATGGGAAGTATCGGTTGCATCGTCTTATCGATATGAAATTTTATACATATGGATGTTTATTTTTAATCAACTAATTTATTAATTGATTGTCTTAGCTTATGCAAGTGTATATAATTGAATTAGATAATGGAGGTGAGCTAGTGTTGGTTAGGAATATTTTGAGATAACCAATTTTGAATATCGACAAATAATATTCGATTTTGTGATGACAAGCGCCTTTAATTTATTTAGATGCTATTCATATTTATAAGCAATGTGTATATGTCAATTGGGACATGTGAAGGCTCTCTTGTGCATATTTTATTTTTAAAGACATATATGCACTTTTATAAGGTTCAAGGCTCACACCTATTTTTAAAAGAAGCCTAGTTTGCACGTTCAAGAAAGCTATTTTTGAAGCAAGCTACTTTTGAATACAAATATTGAAAGAAGAAAGTTACTTTTGAAGAATATCAATCTTGAAAGAAGTTGACATTTTTGCAAAGCATACTATTTTTGAGCCCCAAAAGCTGCTCATGAAATATATTTAAGTACACCAAGAGGAAGCGTGGGCTCACTCTTGTGTGGGGGAAAATTGGACCCAATATTGTGTATTGAGTATTTTTTTTGTTCTATTTATCTTCAATATTTTATTTATTGAAATGACTATTATGGGTCCATGTCAACCTCCCACAACATAAACGGTGTCCTATAGGGAGGATGAGTTCTTGGCCATTATTGAAGATAATCATAGTGGAATTCTTGGTGGACATTTTATGGGCAAAGTAACTACTCGTATGATCTTACAAGGCGAGTTATGGCGATGGGCAACTATGTTTGGTGATGCCATGGAATTTGTCAAACATTTTGATAAATGTCAATGCTTCAACATTTCTCATGGATAAGGTAGGATGCCTTTGGTCCCAATTATTGTGCAATAACCTTTTGAAAATGAGAATTAGACTTTGCTGAACCCATTAGCTACTCGTTAGATGAACAACCCAGATATATACTCGTTCCACCGACTATTTCACTAAGTGGGCTGAAGAAAAAGCCACATGGAAGGCAGATGCTTGTGTAACTACCAAATTCTTATGCGAGCATGCCGTAGAGCTAGTTAGCGATAAAGGCTCCCATTTCATCAATGAGGTCATTGAACATCTATTGATTAGATTCTTGGTGGTGCACCAAAAATCATCACCATACCACCCCCAAGCTAATGGACAGGTGAAAAGTACTAACAAAGTCCTCTATTGTATCCTTACCAAAATTGTAGAAGCTAGGCATATGATTGGGAGCACAAGTTGACAAAAACGATGTCGGTCTATGGGATCTTCTATAAGGCTAAACTCCTTTTTTGGCTCACCTATGGGATTGAAGCAGTGATGCCTATGGAATATCTAGTGCCAAGCTTGAGGATAGCAGTTAAAGAATATCTTAGAGGGAGAATTCTCTAGCCGAGAGGTTGATTGAGTTGGAGAATCTTGATGAGACTAAAGGTGTTGCTCTCCATGGGATGTCTATTGAAAAGCTCACACAAAAAAGGTGGTTTGACCAAAACTTGAAAACAAAGCAGCTAAAGGAAGGAGACTTGGCCCTCATGTATGAAGTTAGTTCTTCCAAAAGAACAAAATTAAAATATTAAGGACTAGGGCCATTTAGGCTTGCAGACCTCACAAGGTGTGTCTTGCATTAAAACTATTAATGGAATTGAGATGCAAGGCTACATAAATGGTAGCTAGCTAAAAAATATTATAGACCATTAGGCAAAATTTGGACTAAAAAAAGGGCCCTGTAAGAAATGCCATGTCAACATTTTCTTGAAAAATGGGCTGATGGTTATTTTTTTGCAAATCAAATCAGAATTTGTCAGAGATTATAGATTGGGAATCTACTCTTCAAGATCTTTCCAATGATATATAGCACGATGGGAAATTTTGCATATTCAAGAAGTTCCCAAATTGGAGATGACGTGGCATGTAACATGCCATGTCATCTCCAATTTGGAAACTTCTTGAATATTCAAAATTGCCCATCATGCTATGTCATTGGAAAGATCTCGAAGAGTAGATTTCCTGTTATGAGACTGATACATGTAGCACTAAAAGGTAAGACTAGGAAAGATTATTTATATGTAAAAGGTTGTATATAAATAAGGTTCAGGGGATTTCAAATAGGAAATACCTAAGTAATGGTTAATAGGCATTAAATTTAAAGTAAAAAAGGAAAGCAGATGGTGCATAATGGAAGCCCAAGGGACACAGGGGTAGTTGAAGAGGCATTGGACAAGGAAAAGGGAATGTCTAGTTAATGAAAGGTCAAGGGGCTGAAGTTGGAAGGTCATGGGGTTGAAGTTGGAAGGTCATGCACCACTTAGGCCTATATAACCATGAGGTAAGGGACTATTTGGGATATAGTTGGGTGTAGAATAATTTGTAGTCTTACAAGTCCTCAAGCTTATGATGCAAGGAGCATTACATTCCCAATCTATAATCTATGACAAATTCTGATTTGATTTGCAAAAATTTAACCATTAGCCCATTTTTTAAGACAACGCTGACATGGCATTTCTTAGAGGGCCCCTTTTTGAGTCTAAATTTTGCCTAATGCCTTAACCCAAAAAATGTTGGACTTGTTATACGAAACAAGAAAAGCTAAAGCAAGAGCAACTCAAGAAAGAGGCACAAGAGGAGGCGAAGAAAAGGGTTGCCAAATCTAAGGAAAAATAAAACAAGCTAACACTAAGGTTGGACATGGCTACTGTAAACTTGATAAAAGAGGATTACCTTGAGATAGAGCCTGCTTGTCTCAAAGTTGGACTCTCTATTGAGGCAAAATCTACAAATCACATTCCTATGATTGACTCGGGAGCAAGTCACAACTTACTCTCGTATGAAATGTGGTGAAGCTCAATAAACTAGAGCTAGAGTTGACTGTAGCCAAAGTCAAACGTGTGCATGCATGAACAATAGGGGCATTGGAAACTCTGAAAGTCCTTTCTTACTCCCATTTTCCTTTTTCTTTTTCGATAACTTCTCTCATTAACTCCCTTGTTCTACTTTTGAAGGTGTCTAGTGACCCTTCTTTTCTCCTTGCTCTTGATGAACTTCTTGTTTTCATTGGCTACTTCCCTTTTCATCTTGGATCTTACTTCCCCTTTTATCTCGGATCTTTCTTCTATTGTGGTTGAACTTATTCCCTTGCTGTTCAAGAATAATTGAGTTCTGACACTTCATCTGGGAGTCCTTGAATGTTCCCTCCTTGGAAAACTGCAAGGTACTCCTCTTAGAAATGATTGCTTGGTAGCTTTTTATACTAGTTCATGATTGCTTGGTAGCTTTTTATACTAGTTCATTTGCCTCCTCCCGCCTCAAAGAAGTGCAAGGTAGCCTTATTTCGGCTTCTTGTTTCTAAAATTCCTTGGTGATTTGTTGCTACTTGGCAAGCTATTATGGCAACTTTTCTATTGCTAATTCTCTACTATTTATTCTGCTATATGTTCCTCCCTTTGGGATTCTTTCCATTGCCTAAGTGATTACCCTAGTTTTTGGCTCTCAGATTTCTTGAATTACCAGGTACACTCATAGTCCTTTGTCACTTGCTTCTACCTTCTCTAGGAAATCTCTAGCGAAATGTCCTTCCTTTCCATAGGTATAACAACTCATTTGTGCACTCCTGGCCCTTTGTTAACTTGCTTCTTCCTTCTCTGGACAGTCTCTGGTAAAATTTTCTTCCTTTTCATAGGCATAACAGCTCATCCATGCTTTGATGACTCTTTCATCACCTCCTTTTCCTGCCCCTCTATCTACTATTGTTATCTAATGATAATTTTGAAGTCTACTTTTTTTCTATCCTCATTAATGATTCATCTCTGGCAAACCTTGGCTAGGTGGTTTGGCTTGTCACAATAGCTACACTAATGAATCCTCTATCATGTGGCTAGATCTTTTGCACTTAGTGCACCATTATTCCCTCCTTTCTTGATGTGTAGACTAATTCTTCTATGCATTAACTCCTTCAGTTGTTTGGTGATCTCTTGAAATTTTCTCTCTACTTTTTTCTCTCGACTTATCTTCGTCCTGCTGCTTTCACTCTCTGATTCCTCACTTTCCAAGGTATCGTATTTCTTGCCCTTCTTTTTCTTCTTAGTTTTCTTTTCCTCTTCAGAACTGCTCCCAGATTCTTCTGTTTTGTAGGTGAACTGCTTTCCACTTTCAATGCTCTCTCCAATAGTTCTTCCAATCCCCTAGTTGGGTGAAAGCATTCTACTACTATAATTTCTTACTCTTCAACCCATTCAGGAACCAACATCTCAAGTTTTGTTTGATTGCAAAACTAAGACTACAAGTTAAATATATCACCAACTAGTATGCCGATCCCTATACCACACATAGCAATCTTAAACATGCAACAACATAGTTTTGTCCTTATCATTATAGGGCATGTTTTATCTTTGCAAAAAATATTTGCAAAAAGCATGCGAGTCCTCTATGATGTCCCGTTGATGTACCTCGGGGTTAGCTCAGTTAAATAGTATGGATATTCAATGTCTTTAGGATCAAAGCTCTGTGGAGATAAGTAGTTCTTCTAGTCATTAAACATATTTTTGTATTTTGTGTCATCCACCAACAATGTATTGGTTTTGTTGAATCGTTGATATTGTCTCTCTAGTAGGTGTCCCTAGAAAAATGTAGTTCTCCTAGTCATTGAACATATTTTTGTATCGTGTGTTATCCACTAACAAAGTATTGGTTTTGAATTGTTGGCATTGTCTCTAGATGGCAGCAAGTGTTGTTAAAAACAATGATGTTTCCCATATCGCACATGAGGTAAGCTTTTAATATGACATAAAGAGGCAAGTCACACTCGCTACTAGTGAGTTCCAAAATAGAAAAATAGTTTATTATTAAGCATATTCTTGTATCATTGTGTGTCATCCACCAACAATGTATTGGTTTTTATCGGTATTATCTCCAGATGGTGGCAAATGTCCTTAAAAGCTAAGTATTCATAATCATGGAATTATGCGGATTTCTTTTCTAGACCATCATGAATGGTGGCTAATGTCCTTAAAAGCTAAGTATTCATATTCATGGAATTATGAGGATTTCTTTTCTAGACCATCATGTATTTCTTTAACTACCATCTTGTAATTCTTGCCAAATCATGTGGATTTCTTTTCTAGACCATCACGTAATGGTCATCCATCAAAAGTTGGATTCATCAATATTATTCATGTTGAATAAAAGTTGGGTCTTAGATTGTCAAAACCATCATAAGCATTATGACCTTCCATTAATCATTTTTTAAAATCTTTGTTGCGTGTTTTTGAATTTGTGCAATTTAATTTATCTTCAAGAATCTATCAATGTAACTCAAGCCTATTTTAGCACTTGAATCGCAAGGGTGGTGAGGTTGTGTTGGGCATAATACTTTGAGAGGATCAAAGTTTTTCTTCTCATTATATGTTTTATACCTATCCCATAGGCTTGACAACGCCACATCCCTCAAGTCATGGAGGCCACCCAACTCCATTGTACCTATGAACACATGCTTACACATAGTCCATTGCCATTGCATCTATGAAAAGGGATATCTAAAGAAAGTAGTAAAGAGAATCAAATAAAGAAATTAAGTTGGATAAATCTTTATGATAGAGAAGTGTACACACATAGGCACACCTTCTACCCATTACTTATACACATCACTTGCACATTTCACTATGGGCATCACAATTTTTTTTCACTTCACATCTCATAGAATTCACATACACATGCACCTACAACTAACCTCATCAATGCCAACCCTCCAAGTACATCTCTAGATGGGGGACCATGGCCTAGCACCTATTTACGACCCATCGCCTTGAGAACCCTCAACTTTCCAAAGAGCTTCATTATTCGCAAACGTCCCATTCAACTTCAACTTCACTTTCACACAACCACAACCTTGCCCTAGCCAATTTCACCCATGAAGAAGCCCAATCTCATGCTGTGAGATAGGTCTTTAATAAGGTCTCGAGGTACTTCTAATCTAATCTATTTCAATTTGAGATCTTCAAAGTGTCTCTTCACAACAAGGTATTGAGATATGTTTCAAATGAACCTATTTGATTTGTTATATTGATATGTTGATACATTTCTTCAATTCAAGACTACATAAAATAATGTTATTACATGTCTATGGAGTAGGATAGCTTGTTTGATGTTATCTTTTACTACTGTCTTTTCCATTGAGTATAGCCACCCGATTCCATTCAGAGCATTTGATCAAGTCAACTAGGTAAAGGTAGTGTTATCACACAAATCTTTCACGGGGCAAGAAAATGTAATCAAGGAAGGATGATGAAGGATTGACAAGCTCTGGATGCCAAGGGAGAGAGAATGAAGGACTCAAATTGCATGAGAGTATCGACCCCCTTGTGGCAAACAATATGTGTAAAGGTGGCATTGTAGGTAATGCAAGTGTAATCACAAAAAGATAAGGCAAGGTTAAAAGGCACTTGGTGGGGGAAAACATAGTAATGAATGAAGGCCATGCTTGAGATGCCATGATGGCTACCATAAAGCCATTGGCTCAATGATATGGTTATCACATGGAAAAGATGACAAGTAAGATGAACGTGAGTGGGCAAGATTAGAAAACCATTTTCTTGCATATCTATTGTTCATAATCGTTCACCTAATAATTCCAATGCATATAGCATAATTAGTACATATTCTTCTGGATTTAGAATGAAGGCCATGCTTGAGATGCCATGATGGCTACCATAAAGCCATTGGCTCAATGATATGGTTATCACATGGAAAAGATGACAAGTAAGATGAACGTGAGTGGGCAAGATTAGAAAACCATTTTCTTGCATATCTATTGTTCATAATCGTTCACCTAATAATTCCAATGCATATAGCATAATTAGTACATATTCTTTTGGATTTAGATGTAAGACCCTTTTAAAACCCGCATTAGTTATACAACAAACATGAACTTTGTATATAAGCCAACCTTGAACAAGTTTATTTTACTTATTACTGAATATTTTGTATAATATTAGATGTATAGCCATAGAAGACTATGGTTACTTATTAATCGCCATCGTAGAAGTAACTTTAATTAGTCATACAATAAATGATTTCTAAATTTAATCAAGCTTGGCAATCAATAATTATTTATTATTGAATCTCCTCTTTTTGACCTAATGCAACTTTAGAAGATTTCTAAATTAACCAAGCTTGGCAATCAAATATTGAGTTATTATTGATTCTCCTCTTTTTGACCTAATGTAACTTCATAAGATCCATTAACTTTGAATTATCTTGCAAGAGTGAAAACTCAAGTTTACCTCCATCAAAATACCTTAATTTAAAATGATCGTTGTTTTTTTTTGTTTCAAGAAGTTACACACCAATGCATTTAATGTAGAACTATTCTTACTTTTTTTTTCCACCCATCGAGAAAAGTCTCACACACATGGGAGTATGTACCACCCTTCCAAATGTTTACCCATTAAGGAAACAAACAAGTCACTTATAAATCTTTCTAAATATTTATCAATTGTGGCAAAAAATAAGGCACTCAAGAAGCCCCCAAGTGAGGCACTAAAAGTTAGGCCTCCAGCAAGTAAGCCACTTAACGTTCCCCAGAAAAACCACAAAGTGAGCCACTCAACAAGCCCTAAGTGGACCATCTTATGTCCCCCAAGTAAGCCACTCCACACCCCAAGTGAACCAACTTATGGCCCCCAATTAAGCCACTCAACACACCCACCACCAAGTAAGCCACCTAACAAGCCAAATGAACCAAGATAAGTTGGAGTGAATGGGAAGTTGACACTTTCACACATGTAGGTGAATAATAATAGCCACAATTTTCAAGAGAACCATGGGAAGAGCCAACACTCACACATGCCGTGGGTGTGTCTATGTTCACCCTTCTAAATATCTGCCAATTGAGGTGGTAGCCAAGTTACTCAAGTGGCCACCCAGTGAGGAGAGGAGCAAGCTCATATTGTGACGAAGCTTTACCCTTCAAATGACATTTGATTTATATTTTTACCAATAAATTTTTTTGAGCTCCCTTATTTCACACTATCGGTACTAATTAACTATGGGGCACACAAGCCAAGGTTTTCAACCTTAATATATATAAGGTTTCGAACAAACCCCTCCTCCTCCTCCTCCTCCTCCTCTTCATCCTCTGTGTCCTCCTCCTCCTCTACCTATCCCCTTCAACTCTCAGCAGAATCGTAAAAAGAATATATCACCCCACATGTAAATTTTCCCATCATAATCATGATCAAATCTCCCAAAATCTTGAGCTGTCTCAACGCTTAATCTAAAGGCATATTCCATAGTAATTAATTTAAAAAAGATGTTTTGGGATCCTGTTTAATTTAATTGTCTTCTGCCCCATGATGTTTCTAATTTTTCCTCCTCAAGCCATAAATACTTGGATTGGTGCCATTGAACCATTGTCCTCATCATAGATCTATTTTTGGAAATTTAAAATAAAAAAAATCTATTACATATGGAATAAAAAGGTCCAATTTGCTGTAGACATTTATTGCAATTTGAATTTCAGCGCTTAAAAATAAGAGCAATGATGAGTCTTTGGTGTCTATGGTAGCCTCCAATGTCCTCTCCATAGATGATTTCACCAATGCCCCCTCTCCTTGGAGGAGAAATTCATGCCCATGGTGGTAGGTAGTGTCCCTCCCATGGATGACAATACATATAACTATGGACCTTCCGTAGATGACAAAGCTTGAGAAACCTTATTATTGCACACTATTTGTAATCAAACAATTGCCAAAGATGTAGAATGACCACATACATAATCTTGCTCATAAAAGGATGCAAGGAACCATGGGTTACTTGGCTCACCTCCCTTTACCATATATATGTGTGTGTGTGTGTGTGTGTGTAGCCGTTATTAAGGTTCATGTGAGACCAAAATAAGAGCCCTACCTTCTTGCATTGGTTTGCTAGCTAGTGGCGCATAATAATTATTTATTGAGCATGTTTTTTCATTTAGCTAAGCCATAATATAAATATATATTTATATATATGGAAGTTAGACTTCATATATGTCACTCATGGTTGTAATAAAATACACATTTCACTCAAATTTCATATGGTACTAAACACACATTTAATATAGTACCATAGGTCAAACAAGTGAATATAAAGTTCCTTCACATCAATTGCTCCATGCATGGTGCCCCCCCTCCCCCCTTGAACAACCTTAGCACAATGCCTTAGAAGGGAATATTCCCCAAGATTTTATACTAGAAATGGAGGCGCTCCAATACCTTTACAAATCGAACCCAACCTTTGTGATCCAAAATTAAGACACCTTTATTAATTACAAAAAGATATTATTCATTCTCAAATAATATAGACAACCGAAAAAACATCATATTATTCACTAAAAAACATCTTGTATGAATACCATATTAGGAAATTTCAGAAAATACATATACTTTATGGATTTTGAATTCATGAGTGTTTTGTTAATTCTCAAAATGTGGTATATGCTCATCAATAAGAGTCAGTGTAAGTTGTGGTGTTTAGAAACACCTAAAAAAAGAGAGAGAAACAAACACTAAAGCAAATGGGGCCGTTTTCGATAGTTATATTGGTGGTTTGATGAAGAACAATAAAACATTATGGGTGGTATAAGTACCATTATTTTTCATCAGTATAAGCACTGCTTATGGCGGGTGCTTTCGAAAAAAATCCAAAAAGATCAAGCAAAATGAGTTTTGTTTCCTTTTTTCACTTTTCCTTCATTTTCTTTATTTCATCTACATCATGATGCATAAGAGCCCTTATGCATGCATAAGAGCCCTTATGCATGCATATAGATTGCATATACATATGGGCCCTTTTCACACGTCTTCCTTCATCTTCTTTATTTCATCTACATCATAATGCATAATAACCCTTATGCATGCATAGAGATTACGTATGCATAAGGGATTTTTTCACACATGTCTTCTGTCTCAGGCTTCCATGCAAGAGAGGCAACCAAGATCTTTGTATCAAGCCTTGCAAAAAACATGAGAGAGAAGTAGATGAAATCAAGAATAGCAAAAAGAAACCTATCTTCGCATACCATGTTTAACTACCTAACCATTATATGTACCAGTGCCCTCAGGCGTCCAGTGCGTACCTTACTGGCCACACACCATACTGCCCAACCATTATATATACCAGTGACCTCGGGCGTCCACTGTGTACCTTCTTAGCCACATGATACTCACATGCCCCTGTGTCCCCGTTGTTGGTACCCCCATGCTACACATCACTGGTGGGGGTCTTTGGCCTACAACCATCACCCATGAACGTTACCCATTCACACTTATTATTATAAGTAATGATGTGCAGTAGTATGTCACCATTGGTTTTCCCACGCAACATCCACGTGTCCCATGCATACTGGTGTGTAAATACCATATATCTGTGTGTACACATCCAACCTGTTGTGCCACATGCAAGTCCCACGTGTTGCCACGTGTAAGGGTCATAACATCTTCTTTCATTTCTTTATTTCATTTACATCGTAATGCATAAGAGCTCTTTATGCATAAGGGATTTTATTTCATCTACATCGTAATGCATAATAGCCCTTAATGCATAAGGGATTTTTTTTCACACATGTATTCCTTCATTTTCTTTATTTTATCTACATTTTAATGCATAAGAGCCCCCATGCATGCGTAGAGATTGCATATGCATGCATGAGAGATATATGCTTGCACAAGAGCTCTTATATGAGATCTATACATAAGCTCTTGCACGTATAGACTATGTATAGAGTTTATGCACATAGAGCTCTTATGCATGCATAGAGCTCTTATGTGAGCTTAGAGCTTGTAGGTTTGTGGGCTTACAAATTTTGGGCTTGTGGGCTTACTGGCTTTTGGACTTGCGAATTTATGGCTTGTAGGTTTATCGGCTTGTGGGCTTGTGGACTTGCCGACTTATGGGCTTGCGGACTTGTTGGCAGCTAGGGGGCTTGAAGGCTTCTAGGCTAGCCACATGGCTTGCGGGCTTACTAATGTGCAGACTTTTGGGCTTGCATGCTTCTTATTGTTGCTACTTATCGGTTTGTAAGTCTGACATGTGGGCTTGCAGACTTGCTGATTTGTTCATGTCAAAGGACCTTTTTGCCCAAGTCTGCAAGGAATCATAGGAAACCATTTATCTTGAATCATAGAAGTCCCATATTAGGAGAGGAAAAAGAGGCCAAGAGGTGTGTCAATCCCTCTTGTTTAAGCCCTTCCTCTACTCTTAATCCTATAAGGTACCATGGGAAGGATTATCTTAGAGGTGTGTCAATCCCTCTTGTTTAAGCCCTTCCTGTAGTCTCAATCCTCTAAGGTAATCCTTCCCATGGCAATGGGAAGGATTACCATAGGGGTGTGTTAATCCCTCTTAGTTAAGCCCTTTATCTACTCTCAATCCTTTAAGGTAATTCTTCTTTGGGTTTTTCTCTTTGACTAAGGTATCTTTGTGTGGGCCCTGACAATTTCAAGGTGCCTAATGCATGTGTTTGTGTAATATAGGCACACCTAGGTATGCATTTGAATACATAAAACATGATGTGCAAGAATGCTTAGTGGGGGTTCATGGGCTCTTGGAGTTGAGATTTTTACCTTAGGTACTTTGTTAATTTTATATCATAGTCATGTGTGCAATAAAGGATCAAACATGGAGTTCTCAGGTGATGGGTCGTACACTAGGCCAAGCAGGAAGGTTTCCCTTCCATCCTCTTACTAGTGTCCCCCCATGCAGAAATGTACTTGAGTGGTGGTCAAAGTCGAGGTTTCGCTTAAAAGTTTTTTGTGAATAGTGCATGACTGGGACACATCTCCATTACTCTTTCGACTCGAACATGGATTTGACTTGACTCTCTACCGCATCCCACATAGGTGACTTAACTTGACCATCATGCTTTCCTCTCCAGCACACAAGCCATTTGATTGTGAAGAGATTAATAATGACACCATGTGTTGTGTTTAGTGATTTACACTTAGGCTCTTTTTGGCCTTTTGTAACCTTACTCTTGACTCTTGTACCTTAGCACATTTTTGCCCCCAATGACTTGACATTGTGGTGGGCTACACACTTGTCTTTCCTTTTTGCTTGGTGTTGCTATTAGGTAAGCAACAAATTATTTAATCGTGAGATTCGGTGTGTAGTCAACAACAACCTCTTTACTAATAGAGTTTTAGCCCATGTAAGAGTCAAAGACTTAAGGGTATTAGGCCTTCCTAAGACTAAGGTGGTTTGTTTGTTAGCTAGCTCTTCTTCTCTTATTGTTGGTGTGGAAGTAGGGATTGTTGGGGATCAATTTTGAGGAAATCTCATGTAAGCTAGAGGTTAACATGAGTTTTTGGATTTACTTTTGGAGTCGTTCCCATTCTCCTGTGGTACGGCTCCTCCTCCTCTACCTTGGCCTTGCCTTTGTTGATCTTTTTAGGCACCCATATAATTTGCTTTAGTGTGACATGTTGGTTTATCTACTTTGAGAAAGATGATGATTTTTGATGCATTGCAGTTCTCATACTCTATTGGTTGCACCCTTGAGGTGGCATTATCTTTGTTACCCAAATTAGTATGTGTCCTTGGTAGTAGTCTTGGGATTTTAAGCAATGTTCTATGGTTACCCATCCTTGTAGGCTGGATCATTCTTGAGTTTTCTACTTGTCCCTTTCTTCGAGATCCATACCATCATGTTAATAGAATTCAATCGCGGTGCTAAGCTATATTTATATTTATGGAAGTTAGCCTTCATATGTCACTCATATTCGATTTTGTATTGATAAAAGACATATTTCACTCAAATTTCATACGGTACTAAACACACATTTAATATAGGAACTTAGGTCAAACAAGTGAATATAAAGTTCCTTCAACCTTTACATGCTGCAATGCCTCCCTCTCTTGCTCCATGCGTGGTGCCCCCCTTCAAAACAACCGTAGCTCAATGCCTTAGATGGAAGATTCCCCAAGATTTTATACTAGAAAAGTAGGCACTCCAATACCTTTACAAATTGAACCCAACCTTTGACATCCAAAATTAATACACCTTGAAAAAGGTATTATTCATTTTTAAATAATATACAAAACCCAAAATATCATATTATTCACTAGAAAACATCTTGTATGAATACCATATTAGGAAATTTGGGAAAATATATATATACTTTAGGAATTATGAATTATGAGTGTCTTGTTAATTCTCAAAATGTGGTATATGCTCATCAATAAGAGTTGGTGTAAGCTAAATAAATGGTGGTGTTTAGAAACACCTAGAGAGAGAGAGAGAGAGAGAGAGAGAGAGAGAGAGAGAGAGAGAGAGAGAGAAACAAACACTAAAGCAAATGAGGCCTTTTGTCGACGGTTATATTTCATTTACATCGTAATGCATAAGAACCCTTTATGCATAAGGGATTTTATTTTATCTACATCGTAATGCATAAGAGCCATTTATGCATAAGGGAGTTTTTTCACACGTCTTCCTTAATTTTCTTTATTTCATCTACATTGTAATGCATAAGAGGCCTTATGCATGCATAGAGATTGCATATGCATGCATGAGAGCTCTACGCTTGCACAAGAGCTCTTATATGAGATCTATACATAAGTTCTTCCACGCATAGACTATGTATAGAGCTTATGCACATAGACCTCTTATGCATGCATAGACTTTCCTTTCTGCTACTAGGTAAGCAACAACTTATTTTGTCATGTGATTCGATGTGTAGTTAACAACAACCTCTTTACCAATAGAGTTTTAGACCATGTAAGAGTCAAAGACTTAAGGGACTTCCTGGGACTAAGGTGGTTTGCTTGTCAGCTGGCTATACTACTGTTGGTGTGAAAGTAGGAACATTTGGATTTGTTTTGAGGAAATCTCATGTAAGTTAGAGGTTAACGGAAGTTCTTAGATTTTCTTTTGGGGTTGTTCCCGTTGTCCTTTGGTACATGGCTCCTCCTTCTGCACCTTGGCCTTGCCTTTATTGATCTTTTTAGGCACCCATATAATCTACTTGAGTGTGGCCTTTTGGTGTATCTTCTTTGAGCATGATGATGATTTTTGATGTACTGCAGTTCTCATACTCGGTTGGTTGCACCCTTGAGCTGGCATTATCTTTGCTACCCAAATTAGTATGTGTCCATGGTAGTAGGCTTGGGATTTTAAGTAGCGTTCCATGGTTACCCATCCTTGTAAGGTTGGATCATTCTTTAGTTTGCGACTTATCCCTTTCTTTGAGATCCATACCAGCCTATTACTAAACCAAAAATACATAACACAAACCCATGTTATCTTATAGCCCCAAGAACATATGGATTCACTAAAAGGAGAATGCACTCCCTCTAGAAATACACCACATGGACTCATCAAAAATTAGGGTGCACTCCCTTTAGATAGATACATTCCTATGTCCTTTATTATCATGACCCTCCACTTGCGACTTGGAAATCTGATAACATCCGTTTGTAGACTTAGAATATCGACTTTTGGGATCCATACCTGCTTTGGATTTTTGACCTTGGTTGTTAGAGAAGTGGAGGTTGCAATTTATGGGTTTAGAGAGGCTTTTGGTACCCACACTTGTCGCACTTTAACCTTGGGGATATTTTATGGAGGGTATAGTTACTAGGTTTAGAGAGGATTTTGGTACCCACACTTTATCCTTGGGGATATTTTGTGAAGTGGAGGAAACAAGAGTTGGAGTATCTTTGGTGGTTCTTTGATTTCTCATGTAGTTCCTCGTTGGTTTTTTCTTGGGCTTCTCCTACTGAGGTTCAGCATTCAGCTTGCTGGACTTGGCTCTTAATAGGCTTGGGAAGGGTCTATGAGAGGCTTGGAGCTTGCGTCTTATTACATAAGCAAATTTCAAATCTCTGAGGAGATTTGTCCTAGTTCTCCTTCTATGAGAAGATAATTCATGGTTTGTTGCTCAAATTTGATGGTTATAGTCCTTGCTCTCTACTCAATATTATAGTCATGTTGATCTAGGTTTTTCAAACCCACCACTTGGGCATTTAATTCCGGATGGAACCTTGGCATGTGCTTGTACAGAGTAGCTTGTGTCCCCATTTTATCTCTTTATTACCGCACTTGGATGCCCTACTCTTGTTTGCAATCCTCGTGGGAATAGGTTGTTTGGGTTTCAATACATTATGTAACTCATTGCCTTGTTAGGGTAGATGAGTATTTATTTTCTCTAATTACTTTCGCTATATGCACTGAATAAATGGCTAGGAGTATATCTTTTCTTTTCCCTTCTGACTCTATACATATGCTAGAGATTCCTACTATTTTATATATATGAACATGTATATATATAGGTATATAGGGTGAGTTGTATATTTTAGTGCTCTTCCAAAGCAGAAGGGCCCCCCAAACTTAAATGCTCTTTGACTGCTACCTCTAGGATACACTATGCTTTATATATATATATATATATACTTTTTAGATGCCTTGAGCCCCTCTTGGAATCGTTTGTTTTCTCCACATGGGACCACCCTCTCAAAGAGGGGGTGGTGGCAAGTATAAAAGATTAAAAAAATTTAAAAAGAGGGTGGCACCCTTTGGATAGCCACCAGTGGCAACCACAACCCCCCTATCTTGGCTGTGTGACAGGGCTGGAAGGTCGGCTACCTCGTGCCCCCCTCCCCTTCTATGCATAGGTAAGGGCCACCCTCCCCTTCTATGCATAGGTAAGGGCCACCCTCTTGCCTTGGTGCATAGAGAGAGGGCCGCCACGCTATACCCACCTCCCACCACTCCTCTATCATTCTTGGTGACAACAAATCTTCTCTCCCATGGCCATCGTGAAGCAAACACCCACAAAAGAAAATACATATATGTATATATATATTACATGAATGCATTTATATATATAGAATACATATATTACATGAATGCATTTATATATATAGAATACATATATGTATATGTATTTTATATGAATGCATTTATATATATAAAGTAGCCATCTTCTATAACATGGATGAAAAAAAATGTATTCAGCGATGTTGGAAAAAGATGAACATTCATTTATGCATGCCCACCAATTCTATAGCATGTGCATATGATGATAAGTGTTAACTATGCTAAGAGTAACATTGTGCTCATGCCAATCCATAGTTGTATATATATGAGCTATTATGTATACTACTCCTATGCATTTGAGAAATCCATCCACCTGTGCATGAAATGTGTGCTCCAGTGCACTGTAAGGTCATGGTGAATGAATACTTTCCAATAGCAAAAGCAAGTGAAGCAGCATCACAATGACAAACTAAGAGTCTCTTCCATATGGGAGCTCTTGGAAGTGAAGATGGCATGGTACCCTTGCATTGGCTTTTCCCCTCTTGAGAGCCTTGTAAATCCACCCATATAAATTTCATGTCTAGCCAATTATATACCTATGGCATCATCTTTGTAAAAAACACTTCACTCGTTCTCTCTAGCTTCTTCTTCACCACCCTTAGCTCTATCATGAGGGCTTTGGTTGGGGGCACTTATACTCATCCTAAAGTCCACTTCACTCATTCTCTCTAGCTTCTTCTTCACCACCCTTAGCTCTAGCATGAGGGCTTTGGGTGGGGGCACTTATACTCATCATAAAGTCCACTTCTATGGCCCCCTTCATAAATCTAGATAATGCTTTCCAGTTGTCGCTATTATTTTTGTGAGTAAATCCAAAGTAATTATGATTTTACACTGTGGATTGTCTTGGAGTATAGATCATAAGTTCGAGATAGCAAAGGTGAACATTGGATGGAATTATCTAGTCGTGCACATGTGTGCAAAATAATGAATTTTGTATGGTTTGGCCCATTGTACATATGTTAGGAAAGGTTGTTTTTGATAAGATACTTTAAAAGCATTGGACTATGGTTCAATTTTGTAAAGCCCAATTTTGGAAAAGCTATGCTATTTATGGTTCTAGGGGCTAAATTTATGAAATATTATTAAAATACTATGTGTAGGAGAGGAGATACACACTTTGGGGCACCCAATCTCATGTTCTTTGATTTTTATGCTCTTGTGTTATGCTAGTATGGTTTTTTTTTAAATTTATCAATTTGTGGTATTTTCAAATCTCCATGTACCAAAGGTCCTACAACAGTGGTACCAGAGCACGGAAAATTCAAGTGTTGAATTTGGGTGGTTGTCATGGAGAATTGAAGAAGAAAAATCAAAAAATTGATTTTTTAATTGTCTTGGAGAAAATGTGAAGGCTTTTCGACAAATTCTCAATATTTGGATGGGAAGTGGAGAGCCTGCCAACAAAAAGCCTGCAAAGAGTACAAGCATCAACATCAAAGCTTTTGTACAAGTTTGGATAGCTTGTGGATAAAAAGGAAAGGATTTTGACCCTTGGATAAAGGGAATAAACAAAACCACCTAAAGTCCATGCAAAACTGCCGTCTTCTTTAACAAAAAAAAAAAAACCGCGCCTCTCTCTCTTTCTCTCTCAAAAAATGGTATTCTCAGATTTTGGTCGCTTAGAAATCAAATGGATGTAAGGAGCAAAGCTTGAGGAGGATCAACGCGCTACTCTCAGTTTTGAAGGAGCTTCATCATCATCAACAAACTAATCTACAGAGTAGTGGACGACGACTGTTGTGAGGAGAGCAAGGTGTTCTTTTTTTCTCTCATCTAACCTATAATTGCTCTTTTTATTTTTCTTTCGCCACATTTTTTGTTTGGAAAATACTTCTTTTTTCTCCATGATTTTTGTTTGGCGTGTTTCCCTTTCCGCCGTTGGCTGCTGCTCCCAATTGGTTGTGGTCCCCCGTCTCCTTCTTGCTGTATTTACAATAATTTTTACCATATTTGAGTCTATTTATGATAAAAGTCTGAAACTATACACTTAAAAAATAATTTGTAATATAATGATGACTTATGTGAATATGTGTTTTAAAAAAAGGTATAGAAAGCCCTCAAAAGAAACTGCTAGTTCTGGCTTCTAATTGTTCTTAATACTCATGTTTATAATCATTTTTACCATATATAGGCCTTCTAAGCCTATTTTTAAAGTTTGAATCATGATATTTTACAATATATAATGTGTGTGTGTGTGTGTGTGTGTGTGAGAGAGAGAGAGAGAGAGAGAGAGAGAGAGAGAGAGAGATTAGGTATGAGAGAGGAGAGAGATTAGGTTTGAGAGAGGATAGAGAAGACAAACAAGAAAGGAGAGAATAAGAAACTCTCCAAATAGAAATTTAAAATCTCACTATTTCTTGTCAAAAGCTCTCGAAGGAAGCTCGCAAAAAGATCACACCCAAGCTACTATTATAAGTTTAGACCTTCTTGGCCTTAATTTACTGGGCATCTAGTTGTTGATATCTAATTACTCCTCTTTAGTATTTCCCTTATCTCTCTGTACATTAATGCTACTTTTTTCTAGGCTTTCATTAGGACCTTTCCTTTCATCAATACTTTTCTAAATTTAGATCCTTAATGACACTTTTACCCTTAATTTGTTTCATAATTCCTATGTGTATGGAGAAAAAAACTGCACTAGTAGTGTATTTTTACAGACCTTTGGTACATGGAGATTCCAAAATACCACAAATTGATAAATAAATAAAATAAACCATAGACACCTTCGCATAACTCAAGGGCATAAAATCAAAGAACACCAGTTTGGGTGCAATCCTCCCCCCCGTGACGTGTGTGGCTCCTCTCCCACATGCGGTATTTAAGTCATATTTTAGAAATTTATAAAAAGAGTATCCTTCATGGAAACCAACACAAGTATCTTCACAGATAACCGGTTAATTTTTCTTGGTATTGAGATGAAGATAATTGTAATAAATTGAAGTAATTTTATGTATAATAAAATCTATAGGCTCAATGTTAAATGACAATAAGTGACATATATCCTTCGATGATCAATCAAAAAACATATGTGCATCATTGCACTAAAGTCTTAATAGTGAATGGTCTAATATGTATTTTCTTCTACATTTAGAAAGTACATATCAGTCTTTGAAACTATTATGACAAATAATTTGAATTTAACTAAGCACTATTCTTGACTATTTATGAAATCAATAAAAATACCCTATAATAAAATTTCCCCTCTTGCTTGGCAAAAAGGTCACCTATGGACTCTAAATTTCTTTTCATATTGAACAATGTATAAGAATGAGTTTTAGGCTGACTTTGCTAGTTGTAGAAGTCATGATTTGGAGTACCCTATTAATTTGGTTGGTCGTTGTTGTCTTCATCATCAATCGCGTTCACGACTGCAACTCGATTCTTTGTCTTCTCTCGACACTCATATGCATAATGTCCTTCTTTATCACATCTATAGCATATAATCGCACGAGGATTTTGATCTCCATTATTATTCTTCTTTGTTTTAGTTCGGTCTTCTTTCCATTTGCTTGTGAACCATTGTCCTTCATTGCTTCATCTGAAATTTCTCAAAATGTTTGGGAAGAGAGTTAGATTGAGGAAATTAAGGAATGTGAGAATCCACCAGTGTAGTGTCCCTAGAAAATCCATTTTTCTTCTTACAGTTTGTCTCACTAGAGAAATGGTATTGCTAGGAGAATGAGGATGGAACATGTTCACTTCCTCTCTAATGATTTCAATCCGACTAACGAAGTTTCGCTTTTGTTCCTTCATTTGCATTATCTCGATGGCGTGAAGTTTGATAAGTGTTTGCCAAAATTTATCCGCATACATCTACACAGTTTTTTAATCAAGTTGGGATAACATATCCCATTGTTGACGTGCCCTAGCTCCTTCTAAGTCCTTGGTCTATTTGGTCTTTGCTTGATGGCATTCCACCATAGAGATGCTCTTTAAACTAAATGGTTAGCAGCACATTGACTAAGCCATGACAATATGATATTTGGTTCCTTCTTACCATCAAAATTATGAAAAGTGAAAGCTTTGCAGCTAATCTTGCTTCCCTTCTTCCTTTTATGTGCTTGAAAAGTAGCCTGTATTATTTTGCGTATGCGATGCTCCTCAAAATCCGAAGAATCAGATCCAAGAGATGACCTTCGTCTTTTCTTGTATGAAATTATTCTCTCAAGTTCTTCTGTTTGATTATGCTCACTGACGAGTTGAGCTTGAAGTGCATTGAACTGATCTTGGATAGTTGGCAATAGAGGATAGGTTGCCATTGTAGAAGAACCAAGCAAAATAATATGGAAGTGAGAAATTAAAATAGAAAAAGTAATAAGCTTATCTGACTCCCATGTATTCAAAAGAAGGCTTGTTGAAGCGGTGGAGGTCGATGGCGTCCAACGAACGATAAGAATAATAATCCAATAACGCCTTGATGTCAACAACTCGGAAAGAAGCCTGTTCAAAACGCTTGCTAGATTTTCCCACCTTGAATAATTTGCAATAGCTTGTATCAAGTCAATACTCCAACAATCCAAAGTTGTTCTACTTTGGCAAGTTGTTTAACACCTCCAAAATTTCTTGACTTGATAAAGAAACCCGTCGAAAGCATCAATAAAAGCTGAAAATTCAACACTTAAATCCCTCATTTGAATTGAAGAGGCTACATCCAAAAGTGGTAAGTGGTTGGAAATTTGACCAATCTAGAATTTTTGGATTTTTGAGTAATTTTTGGATTTATTGGGTAATTTTTGGGCTCTCAGAAGTTCAAAAATAGCACATTTTTAGTTAAAAATGAAAATTTAAGAGAAATTTTAGAGCTGAAATTTTTTGGAAGAAGAAGACATTGTTGAGGCTTTGGAGATTTACCTACATAATTTTTGGAGCTTGAAAAAAAAAAGCTTTATCTATATATATATATATATATGTAAAAGCTTTATAGCATAGCAAATCTTAAAAGCTTAAGCTAGTGATAAGCTTCTCCACAGCGTGGCTATGCAGTGTACATAGCAGTGAAGAAAAATAAAAGTTTTATGGATTTCTAGTATTGAAAAAAAAAGGTCTGGAAAGCCCGCAAGGCTTCCTAGACTTTTTTTACCAACCATTTTTTCAAGTGTAGAATTTTAGAATTCTGACATCATAAATGAACTCAGAAGGCCCAAATATGGTAAGTTTACAATCATTTTTATCAGATTTGGGCCTTATGAATTCATTTATGATGCCAAAATTTTGAAATGCTACACTTGAAAAAAAAGTTGGTAATATAATGATGACTTATATGTGTATGTGTGTTGTATGAGTTTTTCTTTTAAAAAAATGTCTAAGGGCTTTTAAAACCTTATTTCTTTAATATTTGGGATCATGAGACTTATTGAAATATAGTACCCATTTATTATGTCAACAATCTAAAATTATATACTAGAAAATAATAATAATAATAATTATATATATATATATAATGGTGACGTGTGTGTGTGTGTGATGACACAAGCTAGTCTCAGCATAGACTCAGGTGGGGATGGGATATTGTGGGCCTCAAACATCTTTTTGAGGGCCCTACATATCTTTTTGAACATGTTCCATTTGGCCAAGGCTTTGTGTGGTATAAGATTTGAATAATAAAAGACATGGAAGCCCCCACCATGCAAAGCTTTATTGCAACTTATTAATCTAACATGCACTATTGTGTTTGCTTTTGAGAGAGAGAGAGAGAGAGAGAGAGAGAGAGAGAGAGAGAGAGAGAATAATCAATTATAAACTCTACCATAACCTAGTGATAATGTCTTGAAAAAAAAACTATAAACTCAAAAGCTCGCGAGATATTCTTGGAAGCGTACAAGGAAAGCTCACAAAAAATTCCATAGTAGCTTGACTAAATCAATTCAAGAAGAAAGAGAGTTTGAGTTAATATTTGATAAAGGCTTAAACCATATATGAGATGATTCAAGAAAAAGTACTTAGTTTGAAACATGAATATGATATATCTTAAGTTTAGGTAGATCTCATATAAGTCTAAGAGTAACCTTTTAGAAAAGAGAAGAAGAGACCTTAGAGAAGAAGGAACCTTAAAGTTAACTTATCTTGGAAAAACTACTTAACATAGTAAGCTCTTATCTTAGAGATTGGAAATGATGAGGAAATTATGAATTGTAATATGAACAAAACCTTAAGGCTAGGTGTACGACCTAAAATTTAGTTTTCTCCCAAGAAAACAATGAGTGGACTCTGTTGCCATATTCTATAAAGATTTGACCTTAAAGAAAAGGGCTTTTAGTCTAAATTAAGAGTATGTGTCCTTTAGAAACCTGGTATTTTTAGTCTAATTGAAGGATAAGCTTGCAAAACGCTTTTAATCTAAATTAAGAGTGTGTGTCTCCTTTAGAAACTTGGTATTATTAGTCTAGCTAAAGGATAAGCTTATAAATTCAGAAATCAAAGGATCGAATAAGTTGATGCTTAGAGACCTTTTTGACTAAGGGAAAATAGACTCAAAAGGTCTGAAAATATTATTCAAAGGCTTGGACAGAGTTTGATTTGATCGAGAAGCACGTTCAAAGAATCAATGAAGGACCGAGGGTGTCTCATGAGAACTTACACGATGGTTCATCTTGTTTTGCTATATGCATGCATAATGCATGGTTATTAAATCCATCCTAGGGACTGAGTGGTAGGGCGTTGGCTGGATCAAGGGGGTTTCGACCAAGGTTGGATCTAGGCTTGAGTATGTTTTAGGAATTAGATTCTTTTAATTTGTTTCTTAAGTAGTAAAAAGTTTTAATTTAATCCAAATTCTTGGCAGACCCCCTTGCATTCAAAGGAAAGGTCTATTGGAATCCCAAGTGGGAGGCACCCAGCTACCCATGAGGGCGGTCCCGAGAGGGGGAGAACTAGGTGGGACTTCACACCCATCCAAGCGATGATTCACCCATTTAGGATATGGTCCCTTTTTGGTGTTGCAAGCTTCTCTTATTCATCATTTGATGAATCCACCTATTGTGGTTTTAGTACTGTAACTGCTATAGTTGGGCTACTTCTTTCGTTGAAGGATAGTACAAAGTAGGCTTATCCTCCACTTGATAAGGGTGTTCCTCCTCCTCAAACTCCACATCTTCACTGATAATTATTTTCTTTTCCTCCAAGTCATATAGTTGGTTAGTCCTTTGATTCCATATTGTACTCCAAGAAGATACACTCCTACTCTTGGAATCCCCCTTGGTTCTGGATGAGTGTTCACAAACATCCATACAA
This sequence comes from Cibotium barometz, assembly GCF_041138505.1. Lineage (NCBI taxonomy): Eukaryota > Viridiplantae > Streptophyta > Polypodiopsida > Cyatheales > Cibotiaceae > Cibotium > Cibotium barometz. The sequence goes on along the minus strand of NC_141066.1, from coordinate 9,028,067 downwards.
TAGTCATAGCCAAATTTCCTAATATATGCAACTAAAGGTTTCTTAACCTTCCTTGATTTTGTATAACTCTTGTGAAGGATATACATAACAATGTTAACTACCTTGGCCCAAAAAGATTTCTACATTCCTTTCCCTTTGAGTATACTTCAAACCATCTCCACAACTATGTGATTCTTGCACTTTGCAACACCATTTTGTTGTGGAGTATAAGCAACTATCAAATCTCTCTTGATCCTGTGCTCCTTGCAGCATACATTAAATTTTCTTGATGTTATTTCTTCTCCCCGATCTATTTGAAATTTCTTCACCCTCTTCTCTCTTAACCATATGCTCCTTGCAGTATGCATTAAATTTACTTAATGTGAATTCTCCTCCTCGACCTATTTGAAACTTCTTCAGCTTCTTTCCTATCTCATTCTCTACCAAACTGTATAATAATTTGAATTTATCCTAAAGAAAATACATCTACATCTTCCTACTAAAGTCATCGACTACCAGTAGAAAGAGCCACCCAATTCAGTGGTGGTTGGCATTTTACCAAGATCTTGCAAGATTCTTGCTTTCTTATGATGCAACTTTCTCCTACAAGCTTCACATATATCTAACATATCTAAAAATGCTGGTAGATGTGCCACAATCCTAATCCTTTACATCTCTTTTAAGACTACAAAGCTTAGGTGCCAAAATCTTTCGTGCCATAGATTACTTATCCCTATATCGGCTCGAATATTTATAAAAGCCACCATCTTGCACAAGTTGTTACATCGGATTCCTCTCGCTTATGACGAGGCCATTTTTGCTGGCATCTCTAATGATTGCACCAAACTTATGAAAGAGAACCTTCAAGTCATGGTCCACCTATGGTTGCAAACTGACAACAATAGATTCTTCTTTATGTTTGGCACATAAGAACATCAAACGACTTCTTAGTATCACCAATAATAGAAATAAAAGAAATGGAACATGATGATTCCCCATGGTTGGGTATTTGGCATCATTCCCAATTGTTACCAAGATGGGCTTCTCTATAGGCTTCAGGGAGCTATAGCAGCCCTCTTGATTGGTTATATGTTGGGATGCTCCATTATTGATGATCCATGAACCATCAGATGATGCAAAGGAATGTTCTCCCTTTAAATAGATCTCTTTGATTGCCACACAAAAAGCTTAAATTTTTCTTTAGCACTATTCCCAAACTTCTTTAAAGGCTACAAAGTGCCATCCTTCTCATCTTCTTACAAGATTTGATCTAGCCTTGTCAGTTCATAGGCAGAAATATTGTACCTTAAATTTCTTCTTCTTCTCAAAAGTATTGGGGTTACTAGATCTCTCCTTTGCCCTTTCCTTTTTTTGCATTTGTGGAGAATGTAGCATCACTACCATCTTTAGCTTTAAAATGCATCTCCTCCTCCACTAGCAATGCATCGGGAACTCCTAAAAAGTAAGAGGCAAGTTTTGCACACCTACGTGTTCAACGAAGTCACCAAGTTGTCATACTTTGGGAGAAAAAACCTCTAATGCACTTGTGTGCCAATTCTTCACAATGGTCTTGGCGTCCTCACCCCACCATCTGATCTTACAAATTATTTATATGCAATATGACGTGCACTCTATTACTTCTCCTTTAGAATGCCTTTTTGATTCTCAATGTTTTGAATCCTTGGTAGATTCCTTGTCTTATATTGGGTTTTAATAAATTTCCATGCTACAAAAGTTGTGGGGTAGTATGCTAAACAATCAAGGTCGTCATCAAATCAGTGACATCGGTGATGATAACACATAATGTATTTGCACTCCTTTGCCACTTTACATCAACCGCTCTTATGATTTACCACAACTCATTTGAATTAAGAATGGACTTGCATTCCTTTGCCACTTTACATCAACCCCTCTTTACAGTTTCCCACAACAAAGGAATCAAGAATAGACCTAATCTTAAATTTCCAGAGAGTGTAATTTGTCCCATTAAATGTTTTATCACCAAATAGTGGAGAACAAGCATGAGGAGCTACATTATTTACAAGTGGCTCCAAATTAGTCTTCAAATAGAAAACTACCAAAACACACTTTGCCTGGGGCCTAAGATCTACTAAGAAGAATGGGGGGGATAGGATGAGCTTAAGCTCCTTGTAAGTACACACACACACACACACACACACACACACAAGAGTAGACAAGCACACTAGAGAGATGGATGGCTGAATTTTCTTCTATTATCTTCTCTTCTCCTATGTAGCATTATATGGGTTGTATATTAGATTTAGTACAAATATTACAGGTTATTCGTCGTTTTCTTGTTTGATTAGACGAATAATGTTTTTTTCTTTTTGATTGATAAGTTTATCGGTTGATAACATATTAATTGAAAAACTGGTGTTATAAGTCGCCAAAAGCTTATTCAATCGATTATCTTTTTGATTATTAGTGAGAAAGTGATTAAAGAGAGTGAGAGAGGGATTAGAGAGTGAATTGTAGGTTTAGGGTGATTAGCTTTTCCTTGTCCTGTTTATGCTTTTTTTTTGAAAAAAACTAGTTGTGTTCACTCTAGCACCCACTCTAGCACCCGTATGGGGTAGCTGTGACCACACTAGTTAAACACTAATAATTGTTTAAGCTTATTGTGTCCACTTTGGTCTTTACCGACCAGTTGTGTACACTTTAAGTTCAATTTGCAGGAAGGCACTAACTGTGTCCACTTTAAGGGATGGATCCTTACATCTTGACTGATAATTATTTTCTTTGCCTCCAAGTCATATAGTTGGTTAGCCCTTTGATTCTATACTGTTCTTCAAGAAGATACACTCCTACTCTTGAAATCCCCCTTGGTTCTGGACGAGTGTGAAACATCCATGCAATAGTCAAATTTCCTAATAAATGCAACTAAAGGTTTCTTAACCTTCCTTGATTTTATATAACTCTTGTTAAGGATATACATAACAATGTTAACTACCTTGGCCCAAAAAGATTTTTACATTCCTTTCCCTTTGAGTATACTTCACACTATCTTGACAACTATGTGATTCTTGCACTTTGCAACACCATTTTGTTGTGGACTATAACCAACTATCAAATCTCTCTTAATCGTGTGCTCCTTGTAGTATACATTAAATTTACTTGATGTTATTTCTTCTCCTTGATCTATTTGAAACTTTGTCACCCTCTTCTCTCTTAACCGATGCTCCTTGCAGTATGCATTAAATTTACTTGATGTGAATTCTCCTCCTCGACCTATTTGAAACTTCTTCAGCTTCTTTCCTATCTCATTCTCTACCAAACTGTATAATAATTTGAATTTATCCTAAAGAAAATACATCTACATATTCCTATTAAAGCCATCGACTATAGTAACCAGTAGTAGGAAGAGCCACCCAATTCAGTGGTTGGCATTTTACCACAAAGATATTGCAAGATTCTTGCTTTCTTATGATGCTATTTTCCCATACAAGCTTCACATATATCTAACATATCTAAAAATGCTGGTAGATGTGCCACAATCCTAATCCTTTACATCTCTTTTAAGACTACAAATCTTAGGTGCCAAAATCCTTCATGCCATAGCTTACTTATCCCTATATCAGCTTGACTATTTATAAAAGCCACCATCTCATACAAGTTGCTACATTGGATTCCTCTCCCTTATGACGAGACCGTTGCTGGCATCTCTGATGATTGCACCAAACTTATGAAAGAGAACCTTCAAGTCATGGTCCACCTATGGTTGCAAACTGACAACAACAGATTCCTCTTTATGTTTGGCACATAAGAACATCAAACAACTTCTTCGTATCACCAATAATAGAAATAAAAAAAATTGAACATGATGATTCCCCATGGTTGGGCATTTGGCATCATTCCCAATCATTACCAAGATGGACTTCTCTGCAGGCTTGAGGGAGCTATAGTAGCCCTCTTGATTGGTCATATGTTGGGATGCTCTACTATCGATGATCCATGAACCATCAGATGATGCTAAGGAATGTTCTCCCTTTAAATAGATCTCTTTGATTACCACACAAAAAGCTAAAATTTATCTTTAGCATTATTCCCAAACTTCTTCTTCAAAGGCTTCAAAGTGCTTCAAAGTGCCATCCTTCTCATCTTCTTACAAGATTTGACCTAGCCTTGTTAGTCATAGTTAGGTAGAAATATTGTACCTTAAATTTCTTCTTCTTCTCAAAGTATTGGGGTTACTAGAGCCCTCCTTCACCCTTTCCTTTCCTTTTTTTGCATTTTGTGGAGAGTGTAGCATAACTACCATCTTTAGCTTTAAAACACATCTCCTTCTCCACTAGCAATGCATTGGGAACTCCTAAAAAGTAGGAGGCAATTTGCACACCTACGTGTTCAATGAGGTCACCAAATTGTCATACTTTGGGAGAAAAACTCTAATGCACCCGTGTGCTAATTCTTCACAATGGTCTTGGTGATCCTCACCCCACCATTTGATCTTACAGATTGTTTATATGCAATATGACTTGTGCTCTGTTACTTCTCCTTTAGAATGCCTTTTTGATTCTCAAGGTTTTGAATCCTTGTTAGATTCCTCATCTTATATTGGGTTTTAATAAATTTCCATGCTACAAAAGCTGTGGGGTAGTATGCTAAACAACCAAGGTCATCATTAAATTAGTGACATCAGTGATGTGATACATAACGTATTTGCATTCCTTTGCCACTTTACATCAATCGCTCTTATGATTTACCACAACTCATCAATCGCTCTTATGATTTACCACAACTCATTTAAATCAAGAATGGACTTGCATTCCTTTGCCACTTTACATCAACCCCTCTTTACAGTTTCCCAAAACATATATCAAGAATAGACCTAATCTTGAACTTCCAGAGAGTGTAATTTGTCCCACTAAACATTGTATCACCAAATAGTGGAGAATAGGCACGAGCAGCTGCATTATTTACAAGTGGCTCCAAATTAGTCTTCAAATAGTAAACTACCAAAACACACTCTGCCTAGGGCCTAAGCTCTACTGAGAAGAATGCGGAGGATAATATGAGCTTAATCTCCTTGTAATAAGTAAACACACACACACACACACACACACACACACACACAAGAGTATACAAGCACATAAGAGAAAGGGATGGCTGAATTTTCTTCTATTATCTTCTCTTCTCCTACGTAGCAAATAACATGGGTTATTCATCGTTTTCTTGTTTAATTAGATGAATAACATTTTTTTCTTTTTGATCGATAAACTTATCGATCAATAACACAATCGATAATATATCGATTGAAAAACTAGTGCTATAAGTCGTCGAAAGCTTATTAGATTGATTATCTTTTCATTTACTTAGTGAGAGATTGATTAGAGAGAGTGTGAGAGTGACTTGCAAGTTTAGGGTGATTAGCAGGTATAATTACACCACTTTTCCTTTTTTCCTTTTTGTTTTTGTTTTTATGTTTTTTTTTGGAAAAAAGCTAGTTGTGTTTAGTCTAGCACCCGTATGGGGTAGTTGTGTGACCACTCTAGTTAAACACTAATAATTTTTTAAGCTTACTGTGTGTCCACTCTCGTCTTTACCGACTAGTTGTGTCCACTTTAAGTTTAATTTGCAGCAGAGGAAGCCACTCACTGTGTCCACTCTGGTCTGTACCGACCAGTTGTGTCCACTTTAAGTTATCGTCACATAAAAGCCACTTACTGTGTCCACTTTGGTCTTACAAACCGACCAATTGTGTCTACTTTAGGCTCACATGAAAGCCACTTAGTGTGTCCACTTTAAGTTATTCTTACACAAAGCTAGTTACTGTGTCCACTCTCGTCTTTACTGACCAGCTACATCCACTTTAAGTTTTCCTCACACAAAGCGACTTATTGTGTCCACTTTGGTCTTTATTGGCCAGTTGTGTCCACTTTAAGTGCACTATATAGGATCCCTTATAGTGTCCACTGTAAGGTTAGGTATGCCCAATTTAAGGTTAGGTGTGTTGACCTATAGTTTAGGTTCACGGGTCATACATTGTGTCATGTGATCAATCGTATCTCATCTATAATTTTTAAGTTGTACAATAAAATTACATACAACGTTGCTTGGAAAAAAATCGTGTGATGAAATCAATGTTTGAAATTTATCATGTGATTAATTTAAATCTTTTGGATTTTGTAGATCATGGCCAAGTCAATTAACATGCCTCAACGAAAAATCCTTTCAGCTGTTTGCATGTATTTAATAAACATGCCTAAAAATGAGCTCAGATCATGTTTTGAGCCAAAGAGGAAAGAGCTTTTTGAGAGCATGGTAGGTGAAGTTAGCAGGTGGGCATTCATAGCTCTTTACTGAGACCTGGGAAATTTTTGACAGCTAGGTTGACTTGCTAACATCAAGCAAGATCCGCATAGAGTGTGCGTGTGCTTTGGGTAAGCTCCAGGTGCTCGCAAAGCATATGCTTGGTAGATGAAGTTAGCAGGCAGGCGTTCATAGCTCTTCACCCGAGACCTGGGAAATTTTTGACAACCAGGTTGACTTGCTAACATTAGGCAAGATCCGCATAGAGTGTGTGTGTGCTTTGGGCTAGCTCCTGGTGGTCGCAAAGCATATGCCCACAGAGAAGACAAGTGTTGAGGGTTTTGCTACCCGATCAACATTAATCACAAATTTATTCAATATCTACAAAGGCAAAACAAAAACTAAAGCCATAGTTGAAGAAGAGGAAGAGGTTGGTTGTCTACAAAAATTACCAAAACAGAGGTCATTGCCATAGCCAATGCACCAACTCTACGGTTGCTAGACAGTTTGCGCCTAGAGTTCTTGCCAACTGCCAGATTGGGTGAAGGTGCATTCGGCTTTGTGTGCAATGTCAAAGTGCATGACCCAGCCTTCCCAGATAATTGCTATGCTGCAAGAAGTGCATCACTCATGGGGAATCATTCATGCCATCAGAGATGATGGCAATGCATGAGGCCACTCGAGTGCATATCACTCATCGTGGTACCATTTCTGCAAAGGTATTAGTGCGTTTAGAGGATAGACTAGCAATCATCTATCAACTTTGCAATGGTAGACATGATGGATGAGCCAACTTTGAACTGATGGATCAAGGCCTATGCCAAGGGATTTCCAGGACATGCCAGAGAATGTAGGCACAACAGGGACATTTAGAGGTCACATCCTACAAGTCATTAATGGCCTTTTGGAAACCCTTGAGTACATGCATGATAAGGATCTCCTGTGCATAATGATCTCCATGGTAGGATTATTCTGTTTCATTTTGGTGAGAGCATAGGTAATGTTTATGTGGGGCTGGCAGACTGGATTTGGGCAAGCACACGAAGCACATCATATTTTTTGAAGCTTCCAGATGAATGACCAAAGACAAAGATAGAGTGGCAACAAAAATACAAACATGTTACACCTGAATGCTTGTCTACAAGTCCTCTCCCTTAATAAGGCCCAAGATGTATATTCTATGAGTTTCCAAATTAAGTGCTTGCTTGATTGTATTCCAAAGCCATTTCCAAATGATGAAGTTGCTACGTTAATCGCTCGAATAAGCAAAACCATGTGATTAGGAATATCAATATATCCCCTATTAAAGCCAGCAAAAAAATTAGCTTTGTGTATGCATGGAGTTCAAAAAGCTGTGCTAGCATTAATAGGACCTCAGGCTTGCGTCCGTATGATGAGTAGTTACCTTGTATTTACAAGTAACATGGATATATTGTACATCTCGGACTTGTATCTCAAAGAGTCTATTTGAATTGTCTCGAATATTAATGGCAATGTTAGTGTAAATTGTCTCAAAAATTCAACTGTGACTATTGTGAGTGACTATGCATCTTTAAATTGTCTCAAAAATTCAAGTGTGACTATTGTGACTATGCATCTTTAAATTGTCTCAAAAATTCAAGTGTGACTATTGTGACTATGCATCTTTAAATTGTCTCAAATATTCAAGTGTGACTATACTAAATTATCTCGAATATTAATGGTAATGCTAGTGTAATTGTCTCAAAAATTCAAGTGTGACGACTGTGACTATGCATCTTTAAATTGTCTCGAATATTCAATTGTTTATCTACATATGATTGTCTCTAAATTGTCTGCTTATTAATTGCTTACTTTTGTATATGATTTTTTTCATTAAATATAATAAAATCAATTATATTTCTTTGTGAATATAGATTAACCAAATGGTGGCTGAAGCAACTGGCGAAGGATATAGACCTCCGTAGGTTGAGGGAATAGATCACGTAGAGCTCCAACGTATACTCATCAATTTTGCTAGTAAGATATGTCGCAATTCTTTGAGGACATCCTAAATGAAGAAGGTTTGGAGGGAGACCTCCTAGCACTTAAGGATGTGAAGAAGCTATGTCCTTCCCACTTTGTATGTGACACTTTGTTCCAGATAAGTGGTCGAGCAAAGGAGGGGTCCCTGCTGAAACTCTCTGATTAGTATGTGGGATTGGCCAAGGTATTACTTCTAAGGTTTATACAGAAAGAGAGAGCAATGCCAAAAAACAATCAAATGGCATTATATTTTATTCAATAAAGAGACGAGTAGATTGGACCTCTTATCCTCCAAAGAATGCATAAATTGGTCTAGGTAGACCTAAGGAATGAGCAACTGCAAGAAGAGAAAATATTCGCTTACCAGCACGAAAGCATCCCGTCATCTTGTTATACAATGAGCATGAGAAGATCATCGAGATGGCCAACCAAGGAATTGCCCTTGCAAGCCAAGGACAAATAGTAGAGAGTGTGACTGGGAGGATTGCTCGACTTGAAGTAGAGGTTGCATCATTGCGTGTAGAGAACCAAAAGCTCCATGCAGTGATTACATGTTACCAAAGTCCAAGCAATGTGTCAGCTGAGCTATTCATTCAACATTGATGATCTAACTGGAAGCCCAACAAGTGTTGGTGTTACAAGGTTCAGACATTAACCAGTACACTTTACCAAATTACAAACTTCTCACTGTCCACAATCTTGAGAAGTTCTACAAGAGGCTTAGTAATGTGACAATTTTATCAACATTTTGCCAAAATGGTAGAGTGTATTAAAATTTGGCACCTAGTTGTAGCAGCAGCGTGTTTTGAGTTCTTGGCTATCCAAGATCCCACCTTCTCCTATCTACCACTGTCTCATTCAATGCTAGGCGAACTACTAACAACCTTTGCAATACATAATATGCTGTAGCAAATCTAGTGGCACAAAAGATTTGCAACCCCTTATTAGGTGACTTTGAATGAAACAAATCATGTGAAAATTGGTGCTCTTTGATAAACTTCACCACATGTTTTGCATCTAATAAACTGGGTTGAATGAATGGCACTTTTCCAATATCCTTTAACGATAAGTTTATAGAATGAGCAGCACATGGTACCCAAGTTATCTCAAGATACTTTACTGATATGGCCTCGCACTCCTATAATTTGATGCATTGTCTGTGACTATTGCTATCACATTTTTTGGCCCACCCACTCTTGCAATTGCCTGGTCATAGATTTTTTGAATGTACGAAGAGGTATTCTCCTTCAAAAAGAGGTTTCTATAGCCTCTAGAACCTCTAGGACATATGCATACAATAGAGATACAATATTAATCAAGGGCTTTTATTAACAGCTAGTCCACCCATCAATTGCAATTGTACAACCAAATGTAGGCACAAAATCAAACACTGTACGTTTCAATGTAAGTTCAGTCGTATGTTTGATCTTGTCAAGATACTCTGTCCACATTTTATTGTAATCAGGAAATTGAAACCCAGACTTTGTTGTACTCATAAATGCATCTTGAAAAATAGGATTTTGGATTACATTGAATGTAATCCCACATGCAACAAATGCTTGTGTCCATTTTAAATGTAATTCAAGCATCCCTTGCTTATCAAATGCTACCTACAAAGGTGTCTGCTCTTTACGACTCTTCTTACTAAGAACCTTGCATCATGTATGTAGACGGAGTACTGGTAGATGGACATGATGCAGACAGAGTACTTATGGATGGACAAGTATTGGATTGACTAGCATGTGCTAGTGATTCATGTGCCGGACCCTAAGATGGCATATATTCACTTGTAGACACGTGTATTATCTTCTTCGTCCATTTCAATTGGTCGTACTGTAAAGCCCAATTTCCTTTTTATATTTACATCCCCTTTGACCTTAAGCTTTGCTACATACTTATGTAGTTTAGTATGTAAGTCAATAGGGGGTGCTGTGCAATGTTCAACATTATTACCAATTCCAAACAAATGTTCTTTGATTCTAGTAGCGCTACCATGAAATGCATGACCACAACTTTTACACCGCATATTAGATGATGTTTTTCCTTGTCTTACCTCATCAACATAATCCCATTTTGGACCACACACCATTTTAGCCGATTGATCTAGAAAACATGTGCAAAAGAATATTAAATAGCAATACCCTAATTAAACAAATTAAAAGAAAGTATATGACATCAAGAGAAAGCTAATGATAAAACATTATATGTTCTTCAATCTTTACAAAGCAACATCTTACACGATCACGTCTCTTATACATTTATGCATTTGCTTTTTCTTCTACTTTGACTAACAAATTGTGACTATTCCAAAATAGATCATAGATGGGAAAAACTTATATATATACTTTACAATGCGACATCTTTTATGATCGTGTCTCCTTTAACATTTACAAATTAAAAGATGATGACTTAACTTTAGAAACATGACAAATTTAATTATAAAACTAGTTTCGAACAATAAGCATGAAAGAAGTCTACTTGTAGTGTCCATGTAATGCATGAGAAATCAATGCAAAAATACATAGAGGTCCCATCACATATACATTTTTTCCAACATATAGAGGTCGCAACAGATATGCATGTCCATGAATGTAAGAGTGCTCGAAGGAAGGGTTAACAATGCACTTGAGACAACATGCTGGTCTACCCATGGGCCCAAAGTCTTTCCACATTCTCACCATCACTAAAACCGAAGGTATCTCAAAAGAGGGTGATGATAAGACATGGTCTACCCTAGGTTACCATGGGCCCCTCGTGATAATAAATCCCATGCTCCTAATTAATGACTGTTACGTACATGGGCATGCAATATTGAAGCATCCCACTTAATACAAAGAATAGAATAAAATGTACTCATCTTTATTTATCTTTAGAGTGTGAAGCAATCTTCGAACACAAAAAAGATAAATTGTAAACTTTAAAAATCTCTTTAAAGTGTAAAGCAAGCTTCGAACATAGTAAAGGATAAAACCTGCTACCTATATTTCGCATTATCTTTTAAGTGTGAAGCAAGCTTCAAACACAATAAAAGATAAAGCCTAACCTAAACTTTTATCTTATAAGTGTGAAGCAGGCTTCGAACACAATAAAAGATAAATCCTATTCCTAAGACTTTATCTTTCAAGTGTGAAGCAAACTTTGAACACAATGAAAGACAAAACTAATTTTTGATTTCTAAAATATATGTACAAGTGTGAAGTAAACTTCGAACATAGGTACACATATATCTAAACCTATATCTAAGGTTATTTTACTTACTATATTAGAAATATTTTTAATTTTCCAATTTTAGAATTCCAATTTTAGAAGCACTACCTTGGAAGGAAGTGCTTCGTTTTTTAACCTTACAGCCTTTAGATATCAAAAGTCATGCACATAGTACATTGGGAATGATGTACTATTTTTATAGTGACTTGTTTCGATTGATAATATATTAATCGATCAAAATGTAAGGGCCTAAACGTATAACCAAAAATATGTGATATGTCACTGTATATTACACCCGTGTAAAGAGGGCAAACGTATAAAACGGACATTATTCGTAGATGAAACGTATCTTGTTTAATGTATAATGCAACTTAGCTCTTCTCTACAACCATAACATAAAGAGATAAAAGTACATATATGGGAAAGCACTCTCTTATTATAATTTACAAAGGTCAGTCCATAGTGTGAACTTGACTATATGATTTGGAGCTATAACTATGCTATAACTCTAGTACACCAAAGTGGCTCTCACATAGTCTATAAGACACTGGTAGCATATCTCTCATAATCTCATCAACCTCAGTGGCATAAGTGTGGAAGAAGCTCAACTCCACACACCATACTCTAAGTAAGCTTCTAAAATTATGAAGCTTCTTTGTACCTAATGCCTTTGTAAAGATGTTAGCTACCTAATCCTTTGTGTTGACATATACCAAATCTATATCTTCTACTAGAACCTTCTCTCTCACACAAAATGATAATGCACCTCAATGTATGTCGTCCTACCATGATAGATTGGATTAATGGCCAACGGTACTCAAGTTGTCACAATCAATGGCAACGGCCCCCACGATCTCACCCATATCACCATATAGCTTCTAAAATCAAGCTACCTCTTGCCGGCAGCACCCATGTACTTTGCCTCAGTACTTGATAAGGCAACTATTGATTATTTCTTACTACTCCAACTCACACCAGCACTCCCAAAAGAAAACATAAAGATATAGGTAGATCTCCTGTCTATGATACTACAAGCCCAATCAACATCTATATACCTATATAGCTGTATCTCTCTTCCAACTTTATGTATTTGAGAATATGTCTGCATAAATTGACTTATGAATCCAACAACATAGCTCAAATCTACCCCTAGTAATGGTCATCTGGATTAAGCGACGCACTATGTACCCGTACATAGTAGGGTCCTCCAAAATCTCAATTGTATTCGCGCAAAAAGCTTAGTATTTTACTTCAATGGCACTGAAATAGGCTTATAGCATGTCATATCATACTTGGACAATACGTCCAAGGCTATACTCTAGCTTTGTAATAGAAAAATGCCATTAGGTGATCTCATTACCTCTATACTAAGTGTAAGGTTCCTCCCTCTAAAAATGGGAGAAACACTTGAGATAGTCCGCTAAGTCTTATCTTGGGAAAAACTTCCTATTCATCGACACCTTGACCCTGTAGAGATTCAAGGATACGATTCGTAGGTATGACCTAGCTCTATCCCACAAGGGGAGCGTGATTTTCTAAACATCAAATCACCCATAGGGCAATTGATAAAAAATTGGGCAACTACTAGACTTGATTTCTAGAGACAACGCTTTTTTCCTCATCTTATGCAAGGCACAGCCGCCGACCTAGTCTTCTAGAATAGAGTTGCCCAAGAACCTAACTATCTAACGTAGGGCTTTCACTTAATTTGTTGGAAAGCTACCCGACTAATCGGGTCCACCCAACCGTAGGATGGTGCCGTCAAGGCATTCCATCCTCCCACTTTCCACCCTACTCACGCATCAATTTGTTTTCTAATTAATACTACCACACTGTTTGACATAAAAAAACATATGCCTTAATTAGGGTCCTTCTTCACAAGGTTCGTTATAACAGCCTTCTTACACAATACAATCATTCCAAAGACAAGATGCAATTATATAAAAAGTTTATACATGAATCCATTTCCATACAAGCCAATCCGGCTCTCTTATTCTTATTCTGCCGATGATCTAGAATTCGGCCTTCCAGCCTCTACATGCTGGGCAAAACCCTACGGGACCATACACCTCGTCGTCGGCCGTTGGCGAGGACTCAAGCCGGCCTGTCGCCCTCTCAGGCTCCATCGCTCGATCCTCCCACCCCTCAGAGGGATGTCTGCACACTAGGGTGGGCTTATTTACCGCACTAGCCTGGGCCCTCAGAACTAGGCAGCCTCATAATCTCTCGCCTCAATCGGCGATCCTTATTCTCCCAAAGGTATGAGGGATACCTTGGGCCATTCCCGGGCTTTGCTAATGACGCCGCCCGGCTACACAAGCACGGAACGGGGTTAGCGTTGAAGCCAAAAAAAATCTTGAATTCCAAAGATAACAACTTCAATGCAATTTTCTAAGTATAGCATTCACAATTCATGAAGATAGCAATTTCAACGCAATTTATCGAAAACAACATCACATAATTCGTAATTTCATATAATTTTTATGTCCTCATTTTAAAAGAAAAAGACACCATTCATTAATACTAATTTAAGGAAAAATCTCTTCTTTTGAAAATTAACCAAGCTAACCTGGCCACCGTTTCCTTGAGGGGCTTGAAAAGGGAGGACTGGAGCCGCATTGGGCGCATCTCCCTCCATCTTGTTGTTACGTGCCCCTCTTGAGGTAATATTTTTCCGTCTCTGAGATGAGGCCATCTTAGGCGTCGCCTTGTAGAGCTCGCTGGTGCGATCGAAACGCTTCAGTCGGATCTGAATTCCGAGCTCGTTTGCTCACCGTATGAGCAAAAGAGTATGGCGCACGAACCCTCACTTGAGTAAAAAATCCCTTACTAAAGTCTACGCAAATGGGGGGGGGATTGTGAGATGTCCTTAAGGGCAAAGGCAAAAACGTGGAGAGGGTTGGGAGGGGTGGCTGCAAGCCTCTCTGTAAGTCTATTCACACGGGGGGGGGGGGAGGGGGGGAGAAGAGTCAAGGACACTGGCCCATGGCAAGAGGAGGATGGAGGAAAATTGGCTTATCTGAAAAGAGCCAAATGAGGGGGTGTGAGAGGGGTGGCTGCAAGGGTGGCTTGCTGCATACGGCGGTACGGACGGCGGCACAACAGGGCATGTGCTACACAGAAGTGCGTGCCGACTGAGGAGCACCTCGGTGGTTTATATAGCTGAGGGGTGAGGGTGCGGGCGCTGCGCAAAGCAAGGACAAAAGGACGGTGTACCTTCAAAGGCTATGGATCAGTGGCCTGCATGGGTCTACGGGAAAGGTACGGTGTCGGTGGTCTGGGAAAGGAGTGGTACGCATGTACCTTATCCGGTCTGGGTGTCCACCTAAGGGTACGCGTGGACCATACAGTGGGCGGTCGTCCTTTGGTTCTTGGGCGACCATTGTATGGGCGCCCTAGTAAGTGTGTACGGACCAAATTTTGGGGCGGGGTACCCAAATTTGGGGCGCCCGCCTCGATTTGCGTGCCGGATCGCCCTGGGGGGCGAAATTTTTTTTTGTCCGGGAGGTTCTCCTGGTCGCAGGGGTTCAGACCGTTCGTCAATCGGACGTGCGGTCGTGTATTTATTAAGGTTTAAAGGTCGCCGTTTTTTAACTAAAATGATTGAAATTAGCGTATAGGCTTGATCCGGTGTCCGTTTTGGATGCTGTAAAATCCTATATTAGGGTAAAATCGCGCGCAGATTCCAAATTTGGGCTCAGAATTTGAAGATTCTAAGTAGAAATGACTCAAATAATAAAATCATTGATATTTATACCATAAAAACTCATAATTACATGGACATTTCTTTATTAGTGAAGATGGGTACGTTACATCCTTCCCCCCTTAAAGAAATCGAGATGTCCTCATCTCGTCATGAATTGGGGATAATCCTTTAAGAGTGTAGCTTCATCTTCCCAAGTTGCATCCTCTTCAGGGTAATCTTTCCACTGAACTAGATGTTCTACAAGAGTTCTATTTCGGAGTTGCCTTTCCCTAGAATCTATAATGCTACTGGGCTGTAATTCAAGGACTCCTTGAGTAGGGAATACAACTTGTTCATCATCAAGAATATGATCGAGACTGGGGACATATGGCTTTAACAAGCTTACATGAAATACATTATGGACTTTGATATGGACTGGGAGTTGGAGTTTATATGCACTTTTACCTAGACACTTGATAACTGTATAAGGACCACAATACCTAGGGCTGAGCTTCTTATATTTCCCAAGTGATAGAGAACTTCGTTTGGGTCGCACTCGTAGAAGAACTTTGTCTCCTTCCTTGAAGATCCTTTCAGACTTCTTGTTGTCAGCATAATGCTTTTGTCGATCTTGGGCAGCTTTAATATCCTTTTGGATAGCCTTGGTTTGTTCCTCCATCTCTTCGAGCATTTTCCTGGATGCCTCAACTCTTATGGTCGGATCAGAGAAATTTAGAGGAGACAAGCATTCTTGCCCATAGAGTGCTTTGAATGGTGACATTCCTATGCTTTGATGATAAGACGCATTGTAGGCAAATTCTACCAGAGGAAGGTATTGAATCCACCTTCTGGGTTCCCGTCCACAGTATGCTCTGAGAATGTCTTCAATTACTTGATTGACTCTCTCAGCCTGGCCATCGGTCTCTGGATGATAAGCTGTGCTAAAGCAAAGTTGAGTCCCCAGAGCTTGAAATAAAGACTGCCAGAATTTTGAGGTGAAGTCAGAATCCCGATCACTTACTATCCTTTTTGGGAGACCATGAAGTTTGAGGACTTCCTTGATGAATATTCGAGCAACATCAGAAGCTTTGAAGGTCTTCTTTGCTGGTATAAGGTGAGCTACTTTGGTAAGTAAGTCCACTACTACTAGAATGGAGTCATATCCTCCTTGAACAGTGGGGAGACTTGTGACAAAATCCATACTAATGCACTCCCACTTCATTTGGGGAATATCTAAGGGTTGAAGCTTTCCAGGCATCTTGACCCTTTCAGCCTTGATCCTTTGGCATGAGAGACATTGTTTCAAGTACCGAAGCACATTATTTTTCAAGCCTGCCCAATGAAAGCTCCTTCTTACCGCATTTAATGTTTTTGCATAACCTGGGTGTCCTGCAGCAGGGCTATCATGAGCTTCATGGAGGATTAGTTTCTTTAAAGCAGGATCCTTAGGGATACATAGCCTGTGGAAGTAGAGGCTTCCTTCATGAGTGGAGTATCCCTTGATTAGATTCTTCTCTTTCTCTGAATGTCCCCGTTCTTCTACTAACTTTATCATCCTCTGATAATCTGGGTCATGAGATGAGACTTCTTCCACCTTGACCAATATGGGATTATTTGGCATTGAAATTGCATTCAAGAAAGATTTGCGGCTAAGTGCATCAGCTACCACATTATCTTTCCCAGGGCGGAATTTGATGTCGAAATCATATTCTTGTAGAATTTCAATCCATCTCCTTTGCCGCATGTTGAGGTTAGGCTGGGTGAAGATCCACCACTTTAAACTTTTGTGGTCAGTTACAAGCTGGAATTTGCCTCCCAAGAGATAATGTCTCCATAATTTGAGGCAATGAACAACTGCTAAGAGCTCCAAATCATGGGTGGCATAGTTTGCTTCATATTGCTTCAGCTTGCGGGAAGTATAAGCGACTGGTCTTCCTTCTTGGCCTAAGACACCACCAAGTGCTAGACTACTAGCATCGGTAACCACTTCAAATTCCTTGGAGAAATCAGGAAGCTTTAAGACTGGGGCAGAAGTAATAATGACTTTCAGCTGATCAAAGCTGTTTTGATGGATTGGCAGCCACACTATTTTGCAATCCTTCTTAAGAAGATTTGTCAAGGGTGCAGCTACCAAGGCATAATCTTTGATAAAAATCCTATACCAACCCGTGATTCCCAAGAATCCACGAACTTCACGAACTGATTTAGGGGGTGGCCATTCTAGAATATCCTTGACCTTGGCGGGGTCTGCTGAGATGCCATCTTTGGAGACGATGAATCCAAGATACTCAATTTGATGAGTAAAGAAGGTACATTTGCTCTTCTTGGCATAGAGTTTGTGTCTGCGCAGCAATTGCAGAACTCTATGCACATGCTCCTCATGCACTTCCATTGATTTGGAGTAGATTAGGATGTCATCAAAGAAAACAAGCACAAATTCATCCAGATAAGGACGGAATATATCTTGCATTAGGATGTCATCAAAGAAAACAAGCACAAATTCATCCAGATAAGGACGGAATATATCTTGCATTAGGCGGTTGAAGGTTGCAGGAGCATTGGTTAACCCGAATGACATTACAGTAAACTCATAGTGGCCATAACGGGTATTGAAGGCTGTTTTGGGTATATCTGCTTCCTTGACTTTGATCTGATAGTAACCAGACCTCAAATCTATTTTTGAGAAGACTTTGGCCCCATGAAGCCTGTCAAGAAGTTCATCGATGCGAGGGATAGGATACTTATTCTTGACAGTGACTTGATTGAGCCCTCGATAATCTATGCAGAGGCGGAGAGTCCCGTCCTTCTTTTTTTGGAAAAGAACAGGTGCTCCCCAAGGAGAGCTACTGGGGCGTACAAATCCTTGTTCAATGAGTTGGGAAAGTTGCTCCTTAAGTTCAATGGCTTCAGGAAGGGACATTTTATAGGGGGTTTTTGAGACGGGTTGAGCTCCAGGGATCACCTCGATTTCATGGTCGACTTCTCGAGGAGGCGGTAATCCTGTAAGCTCGTCAGGGAAGATGTCAGAGAATTCTTGGAGCCAAGAGGGTTCTGTCTCCATACTAGGTTCAATGACTTTGTTGAGTTTGACTAAGAAAACTTGCTGACCCTTACGTGTTCCCTTGAGAAGATGTTTTGCCTTGACTACCCTAGACTTAGGTTTTCCTGTGATCCCCTGAACAGATATTACTTGGCCATGCTCATTTTCAAAAGTGATACTCCCCTGGTTACAATGAATACTAGCTTTGTTTGCAATTAACCAATCCATCCCAAGGATTCCATCATAAATTCCTAGTGGCAAGACTCTAAAGTGACCATGAGTTTGCTCATTACCCAGCTCAAAATCAAGGTTTCCTATAGAGTGGCGAGATACTACTTCTTTCCCATTGGCTAACTCTACAATCATTTTTCTAGCTATTTTTTGACTCAAGTTTAATTTTTGCAAGCACCTAGGAGAAAGGAATGAATGGGTACTGCCACAATCAATCAAAAGCTGAAATGGCTTACCGTGATGAGTGGCGGGGGCTTGGATTACACCAAATTGTTTATTCGGACCTTGGTGTTCTACCGCCGCATGGACGGTGGCGCGCTCTTCTTCAGCCGTTTCCAAGGTCGGTTCTTCACTTATAACACAGGCAATTCTAGCAACTGTTCCTCCGCGGCCTCTGCCACCACGACCACTGCCTCTTGCACCTTGGTGGGTAGGGGTTCCACGGCCTCTTGCACCTTGGTGGGTAGGGGTTCCACGGCCTTGATTTCCTCTGTTACCTTGGGGAAATGATGTTGCCATCTTGGGACAGTTTTCTCTAAAGTGTCCCGGCTCATTGCACTCAAAACACAGAGGGCCTTCTCTGGAAGAAGCAGCATACGAGCGGGGGGCAAAAGAGTTGCCTTGTCGCCCTCTGTTGTAGTAGGGAAAATTCTGTTGAGGTTTCTTGTAGGGTTGATCTCTAAGGTTTGCCTCAGGGTAAGATCTCTTTTGATTCTTCGGTTTGTTAGCCTTCATTTCTTTCACAAGGGGCTTAGCTCGTATGAGAGCATCCTGTAATGTGCTTGGCCTCATTGCTTCAAGGCGGGAATCTAGGGGTTCATTTAGCCCTTGGCAAAAACGAGCCACTTGCTGGGAAGTAGTCATAGCTGGGGCATACTTCCGAAGGGTAATAAATTTGGAATAGTAGTCCTCAAGAGTTAAGTTGCACTGTCTAAGACTAAAAAAGTCATTCATTTTTATGGACTCATGGGATGGAGGAAGATATCTTTCCTTCACTGCCTGCTTGATGTCTTCCCATGTTTGAGAATGCTCGGTGACTTCCTTGTCACGGCACCACTGTTTCCACCAGAGTTTAGCATCTCCAATGAGGCGAAACCGTGCGAGCATAGACTGATTTGCTACTCCAGTACCGGCAGCAGAGAAATAATCGTCCATCGCCTCAATCCAGACTTCAGCATCCTTCTCAACCTTTGAACCTTCTCCTTTAAAGGAGGGAGGTTGCATTTGCTTGAGCAGGAGCTTCTTCTCCTGGGTATCGGTGTAAAGCGCATTGGGAAGTGGAGGGTGGTCATCCTGGCCATCATCGTAAAAACAATTTTTAAGATTACAAGATTCATATTTGCACAACGCTTAATTTTTGGAGAGTAAAACCATTGAAATTATTTTATTTCCAAATATTTACAAGGACAAGTTTTATTACAAAGTCCTGAGACTATAATCAGTCTTATTTGCTATGAAGGGAAATTCCTAGGTTGACTATGACATAAGGGTAGAGCGGTCCACATAGGTGAAATATGGGGGTTCCGCTGTAGTTTCTAAGACTCTAAAAACTGATGGTAAGGGTGGTAAACTCTGGATTGGGGTAGATCCCAACACCGCTACTCTATCAGCAGGTAAGACCTGCATCACTTTGTCATACACCCAACGATCCTGAGGTATGCAAACCCCATCTATAGTCACCGAGGTGTCCGCCCTAGGGGTACCGACGAACCAAAGTGATGCAGGTAAGACCTGCATCACTTTGTCATACACCCAACGATCCTGAGGTATGCGAACCCCATCTATAGTCACCGAGGTGTCCGCCCTGGGGGTACCGACGAACCAAAATAAGCGGATCATCTTCAGCTTCTCAATCCAACGAATCCGCTTAAGGTCGGTGGTGAGGTTCCCAGTCTGATCTGCTCAGATGAAGAAGTATCTCGGCCCACGACTCCAGAAATCTCTACCCCATCCTCTCTGAATACGAGAGAAATGAGGGAGGGATATCTTCTCTAATATCTGCACCATGGTGTCGCGGAACTCGAAATTCGAGGAGTGACTAGCAGTCTCGAAGATGCATTGGAAAACTAGAAATTTGGAGTAGGCATCTTCCTCTTCCTACAATCATTCAAACATCAATTTAATTTATTTGTTTTAGTAGGATGTCTTTACTAATCAGCATTATGTTAGGTAAAACATTTATTACAAAACAGTCCTTAAACTGCAATTCCTAGGAGCTAAACAGGCTCTGATACCAATTGTAAGGTTCCTCCCTCTAAAAATGGGAGAAACACTTGAGATAGTCCGCTAAGTCTTATCTTGGGAAAAACTTCCTATTCATCGACACCTTGACCCTGTAGAGATTCAAGGATACGATTCGTAGGTATGACCTAGCTCTATCCCACAAGGGGAGCGTGATTTTCTAAACATCAAATCACCCATAGGGCAATTGATCAAAAATTGGGCAACTACTAGACTTGATTTCTAGAGACAACGCTTTTTTCCTCATCTTATGCAAGGCACAGCCGCCGACCTAGTCTTCTAGAATAGAGTTGCCCAAGAACCTAACTATCTAACGTAGGGCTTTCACTTAATTTGTTGGAAAGCTACCCGACTAATCGGGTCCACCCAACCGTAGGATGGTGCCGTCAGGGCATTCCATCCTCCCACTTTCCACCCTACTCACGCATCAATTTGTTTTCTAATTAATACTACCACACTGTTTGACATAAAAAAACATATCCCTTAATTAGGGTCCTTCTTCACAAGGTTCGTTATAACAGCCTTCTTACACAATACAATCATTCCAAAGACAAGATGCAATTATATAAAAAGTTTATACATGAATCCATTTCCATACAAGCCAATCCGGCTCTCTTATTCTTATTCTGCCGATGATCTAGAATTCGGCCTTCCAGCCTCTACATGCTGGGCAAAACCCTACGGGACTATACACCTCGTCGTCGGCCGCTGGCGAGGACTCAAGCCGGCCTGTCGCCCTCTCAGGCTCCATCGCTCGATCCTCCCGCCCCTCAGAGGGATGTCTGCACACTAGGGTGGGCTTATTTACCGCACTAGCCTGGGCCCTCAGAACTAGGCAGCCTCATAATCTCTCGCCTCAATCGGCGATCCTTATTCTCCCAAAGGTATGAGGGATACCTTGGGCCATTCCCGGGCTTTGCTAATGACGCCGCCCGGCTACACAAGCACGGAACGGGGTTAGCGTTGAAGCCAAAAAAAATCTTGAATTCCAAAGATAACAACTTCAATGCAATTTTCTAAGTATAGCATTCACAATTCATGAAGATAGCAATTTCAACGCAATTTATCGAAAACAACATCACATAATTCGTAATTTCATATAATTTTTATGTCCTCATTTTAAAAGAAAAAGACACCATTCATTAATACTAATTTAAGAAAAAATCTCTTCTTTTGAAAATTAACCAAGCTAACCTGGCCACCGTTTCCTTGAGGGGCTTGAAAAGGGAGGACTAGAGCCGCATTGGGCGCATCTCCCTCCATCTCGTTGTTACGTGCCCCTCTTGAGGCAATATTTTTCCGTCTCCGAGATGAGGCCATCTTAGGCGTCGCCTTGTAGAGCTCGCTGCTGCAATCGAAACGCTTCAGTCGGATCTGAATTCTGAGCTCGTTTGCTCACCGTATGAGCAAAAGAGTATGGCGCACGAACCCTCACTTGAGTCAAAAATCCCTTACTAAAGTCTACGCAAATGGGGGGGGGATTGTGAGATGTCCTTAAGGGCAAAGGCAAAAACGTGGAGAGGGTTGGGAGGGGTGGCTGCAAGCCTCTCTGTAAGTCTATTCACACCGGCGGGGGGGGGAGAAGAGTTAAGGACACTGGCCCATGGCAAGAGGAGGATGGAGGAAAATTGGCTTATCTGAAAAGAGCCAAATGAGGGGGTGTGAGAGGGGTGGCTGCAAGGGCGGCTTGCTGCATACGGTGGTACGGACGGCGGCACAACAGGGCATACGCTACACAGAAGTGCGTGCCGACTGAGGAGCACCCCGGTGGTTTATATAGCTGAGGGGTGAGGGTGCGGGCGCTGCGCAAAGCAAGGACGAAAGGACGGTGTACCTTCAAAGGCTATGGATCAGTGGCCTGCATGGGTCTACGGGAAAGGTACGGTGTCGGGGTTGTCTGGGAAAGGAGTGGTACGTAGGTACCTTATCCGGTCTGGGTGTCCACCTAAGGGTACGCGTGGACCATACAGTGGGCGGCCGTCCTTTGGTTCTTGGGCGGCCATTGTACGGGCGCCCTAGTAAGTGTGTACGGACCAAATTTTGGGACGGGGTACCCAAATTTGGGGCGCCCGCCTCGATTTGCGTGCCGGACCGCCCCGGGGACGAAATTTTTTTTTTGTCCGGGAGGTTCTCCTGGTCACAGGGGTTCAGACCGTTCGTCAATCGGACGTGCGGTCGTGTATTTATTAAGGTTTAAAGGTCGCCGTTTTTTAACTAAAATGATTGAAATTAGCGTATAGGCTTGATCCGGTGTCCGTTTTGGATGCTGTAAAATCCTATATTAGGGTAAAATCGCGCGCAGATTCCAAATTTGGGCTCAGAATTTGAAGATTCTAAGTAGAAATGACTCAAATAATAAAATCATTGATATTTATACCATAAAAACTCATAATTACATGGACATTTCTTTATTAGTGAAGATGGGTACGTTACACTAAGAAAATATCGTAGCTATTCCAAATCTTTCATCTTAAACTTCCACTTTAAAAGCATCCTAACATCACATTTGTCAGCATCACTATCACTAGTAATAATCAAGTTATCTACATAAATGATTAAAAGCATAATCCCTCTATCTATCTTTTTCACATAAAGTGAAAAACTTGCATTGGATAATAACAAGATACTTCATGATCTTTTTTGACAATGCTCTGGGTTCTTGCTTCAAGCTATATAAGGTTTTGCATAACCTGCATACAAAATTTGAACGTGCATTGCTCTCATAACTTGGTGGCTATATCATGTAAACTTCACCATGCAAGAATGCATTCTCTACATCCATTTGATGTAAAGACCAACCCTTCACTATAGCCATAGCAATGATAGCTCTCACGGTTGTCATTCTTGCAACTAGACTGAATGTCTCATCAATGCCATATGTTTGGGCATAACCCCTATTGTTGGCAACCAGTCTTGCCTTATACCTGTTCACACATCCATGCGAGTTATGCTTAACCTTATACACCCACTTACATCCTAAGGCTAATTGCCATGTCGCATTTGTATCCACTGTTGCCATCTCCTCATCCATGACATCTTCCCATTATTTATTTCCACAAATGCCTTATCAAAATAAGTGGGCTCTATCTTTTGTATCGCTTTAACCATATAGCATAGTAGCTACATCTGGGTGATAGGTTCTTATACTTTTTTAAGGAGAGTGAACTTCTTTTGGGCTGTACTCAAAGATATCATCGATATATAATTAAAAAAAACCATTTTAAAAAAACCTTAGCTCTTTCTCCTCTAACTTTTTTCACCTTTCCTTACTATTGTTGTGATCCGTCTCATTAACATTTTTAACTTGTATATATTCTCCTCCTTTTTACTAACCCCTGGCATCCCTTTTGTTTTATTCTACTTTCCAAAAAAATCCCCAAAAAAGTTAAAAAATCAAACTCCAAAAAAGAAGCAAAGAGGAGTTTAGGTTTTCATACGTGCACCCTATCTTTTCATGTATTCATACCTTGGTTTACTCCATGTACATCCTTTTGCATTCATGCCTTGGTTTACTCCATGTACATCCTTTTGAATCATGGCACATCCATTACTACAGGCTCTCAACACCATCTTGCCACCATGCAAGCATTCTCGCACCATGATCTTAATGCATATACTTAGGTGGTATTAGGATTGGTGGGTGTTTTTCCATTTATCGAGGATGCATGGGAGTTAATGCCATGATAGAAAAGCTATGGTTATCTCACTATGAGATGATCTACTAACATTGTTTACATTTTATGACATTTCATGGCTGGCTTTTTTCATATGTTTTTATTGCTCCAAGGTCATGTGGATTTTTTCCATGCACATCCTCACATCGATTTACTTTATTTTGACCCTAACATTGCCCAATCTTCTGAGGTCAAGTGTGTTTTATCAGTGTCACACGTGTTACCTCATCACTTATTACCACATCATGGTGCATCATGAGGAGCTCCACATGCCCCAGTTGCCGTACCATCAAGCTTTGCATCGACATATCTTGAGACTTGTGAGGAGCCCCCTTTTCCTCACATATCCTTACCACCATCGAGCATTGTATCTGAGCACCCTCTTTCACTTTTTGAGGAGGATCTTTCCCCTACCACTGACACATCTTTTTTAGGGAGACCCCTTCACCTGTGTGATTATCTCTCACCATTCGATGCATATGCTCTAGTTCCATCATCATCTATTGCCCTCATGTAACATGGTTCCCACTTCTCACACTTACATTACAAGAGTATATACTCTTAGCACTTATATTTGGGATTTGGGATCCTCTTGTGAGGATATTTTTTCCTCAGCATCGACTTTTGAGGGAGTTCCTACCTCTATCCTTGGTACATCTTGCGAGGGAGAGCCTCTTCATCCCTTCCATTCTATGTCACATTTGGAGACCTTACCCTAGTTCATCGGCCTTTGCTTGGCCACTCACCTCTTGAGCCACTTTATTTAAGATCTTGGATTAGTCTACATCACCTCATTAACATCACCTTCTCCATTTACATACCATTCCTTGGCATTTTCTAGAGCATTGTATCTTGCTTCCTACATATGGGATCCAAGCATACACCTTTGGGAGCGCCCCCCTCCCCTCCCCTCAAGTTTCTCATTTTTATTTGGGATCGTACATTAGCAATAGCAGATGGGATTTCGTTTTAAGGAGGGGGACCCTTCATGTTTTTTTGGCATGATCTACACTCTTGAGGTGGGGGAGTTTCCCTCACTTCACTTCTTTGGTGCATGTATCCTCTTCGTTTGACACATCTTTCGAATCCTTGGGCTTGGGTCATTCTCTACATCAACACATTCACACATAGATGTATATCACTTTGGTGGTGCACATATCCCATAATTTTCCATAGGATATTTGGGTAGCATTAAGCTTCATGTGTATATCTTTGTGGACTCACCTATGATTGCCATGTGAAACTTGTGCATATGTGATGACCCTACATTTTATAATATATAAAGAGCATGGGTGAGGGAGATCTCATTCCCCTCTAGCCCAAGTTGTGGATTTCATCCTTTTTTTCCTTCTTAGATTAGTGAGTTGAGTGACTTCATTTCCTCCTTGTTCTCTTAGGAGTGGAGCTTAGGACGTTGAGTGTTGGGTGTGGCATGCTCACTTTTGAGAACTCCCCATGTGGGAGAGGGTTGTGGGGTTAAGAGCTTGTCTAGGTTTACCTTTATCTCATTGCTGTGTGTCCTTGTCGTTTGCTTGAGCCTAGGCTTGTGAGTGAGAGGTGGGTGTGGTGTGGAAATGAGTGTGCAGGTGTGATGTGTTGCATTTCCTTTTCCTTTTAGATTAGGTTCCTTCCTCTCTTCTTGCTCTCTTCCTTTCTCCTATCATTCCCCTTCGATTAGCACATTCTTTATTCTTTGCTCAAAGTCTTGGGTGAGACAAGCTCTTGAGTGCCTCCCATGGGTATTCCATTAATCTGCGAATGCCCAAACTAGAGAGAGCACCTCATTGATGTCTTAACAGCAGCAAGGGCCCCATCCTTGCGTAAAGTAGCTCATTCCTAAATAGCCAAATGTCTCATATAAGATTGTATATATCTACAATACAAGCTCATGTTGAGTGGATACCATTCAAAATTGGCATGAACATGCCATGTTTGGGGTACAGACAATCTATATGCGGACTAATCCCCTAAATTTCAAGTTCTTTTATACTTGAGTATGTGTTAGAAGAAAATTTAATCATGGGATGTTAATGGATTGTTGCTAGCCCAAGCTCACCAAGGTTGACAACAAAAAGTTAGTGGTACCTTTGTGATAATGAAGATCCAGCACTAAATGACCTCAATGATGCTTAACACAAAAGCCTATTAGATTTCTCTCCCAAAAAGATCCTCTACTTAAGACATGTCTTCTCCATCAACATCCCTCTCTAATAAATCCGCTATTACTTAAACTCTAAGATTACCACATCAATCGACACCAAAACAACAAAGACTAGATTTGGCAAGAGTAGCCATGTACAACCCCCAAGATCAATAGACTCTCTTTCCCGTGCAACCCCTAATATCAGTAGAACCTCTTTCCAAAGGTATAGCCTCTCCAACAATTGTTATTTTGCTAATCAAGATCTACCGTGTACATTGACATTCCCCCATAATGAAGCTTCTACTTTGAGAACCCCTTTTTGACCAACCTCACCAAAGGAGGAAAAATTTTAGACCCCAATAATGAACCTTCAAGTGCAAGAACCCCTCTTCGACTAACCTCACCAAAGAAGAAAAAGGTTTTTATCACTAAAACTTTTTCATCGAGGGCTTCTCTTGTAAACCTCCCTAAGGCATGACAACAACCCTGAAGGTCATCACACTATAGCAAAGGTAAAGCTGCTAACATGACCTTACCATTGGCAGCCCCTCTACTATAGACGCAAGACTCATTATCAATGTTGCCCAAACCCATAGACACTTGTGCTTCCTCACAAGAGCATTCCAAGAAGGGCACCAAACCTTCAACTCCACCAAAGAAGGTAACTCCACCACCAAGAGAATAATTGTCCAAATATCTATAAAGCATCAAAATATGGGTGGAAAAACAGTTTCTTATAACAGAAGGAAACTATGAGGGTGGTAAATCCAATTTGGCTGCATAGATTTCAATCTGTCCTTATTATTTCATTATCTTTTTCATGTCTCATTTTCTTTTTAGTATAGATTTCATCGATTTAAATCGTTCGAAATGATTTTTTGGATGTTTCAAATCTCCTTGATTAGTTATCAAAACTTTCCTTTATGTAGAAATATTACACCAATTAAGGCATTGCACTATTACATAAGTTTGCTATAATTTTACGTAAACTATAGTCATAGCTTTAGGATCATTTAGATCTATAAAGAATATTCATGGCCTTAAGTTAATTCAGATCTATAATTAAAGCCATTGATTAACTCGTATATAAGTTATCATGTAAATTAGAGCGATCACAAAAAATTTGTCGAGATTTAAACTAAGTCACTTGCAAATGACAATGGACAATGGACAATTTATAAGCAAAAAACTGCCATTGGCACACAACAAACTTAAGCTCAAGATCATTCTTAGCAAATACACCAAAAGAATAACACAACAACATCCATAAAGGTACAAGTTCCACTCAGCTCGCAGAAACTCATACTTGAATTAAAAATTACTTTCTACTTTCTACTTATTACACATACTTTGTTTTAACTTTGAATTGCACATTGCCACAAATAAAAACTATATATGAAATAAAAAAAACTATACATGAAAATGTCTTCTCATTTCAAGGCACAAACATTTACGAGACATCAAGTACATAGAATCAATAGTATACTAACCTATAGAAAATACACACACCATTGTACTCTTACACTTAATTGACATGATAAAAGTCTCCCTTTTATTTAGAAAAACCCCTACCTATATTTTTTTAATAAACAAAAGCGATTTACATACAACCCCTTTTAAAAAAATCAAGACATTAAAAATACGCCTTTTGTTTGAAGCATTTCATTTTTAGAATTAAAAACCCTTAATGTATGTTAGTTTTGTGAACCTCTTCTAATGAATGCATGTGCTATCTTACATAATTTTCTATAGTCCCCCTTGTGGCTCTAAATCAATTTCAAGGATATCCAAAGATGAAGGAATCATGGCTTTAAGAGTCAAAGATGAAAGAAGCATGACTTAAAGAGCCCAAATAAGGCATATGAGAGTAGAGAGATAGCTTTGATTTACAAAGTAGGGGATGATATGTATCCTGAGTTGAGGATAAATTTAGGTGCTCTCTTGCCACGTGGCAATAAAATTTTGTTTTTTCACTGGCTAGTAGGGTCACACTTTTTACTAGTGTTGGCCATTAGCAGGGCTTTAAAAAAGTCTAACCCTGTAAGGGCATTGGAAACCATGGCCTCGTGGAAGTCACTTTGTCAAACTCCCATATAGCACGTGCATAAAAAACCTATGGACTTTTAAGGCTTAGATACACTCCTTTGGTATATTTTGAGATTGTAAAAGTACCCATTCTATATCATTCTTATAAACTTTGAGCTGATAAAGTATATACAAATTTGTATAAACTTTGAGCTAGTAAAAGTACATTTATAAATATTTTTACTTTCTAAATTTAAAAAGCCCTTACATATGTACAATTTTGGCAACTCCAAAAGAAAATGATATTTTGGCAGCCACCTTACTGTACATAAAATTAGTTTGCATTGGTATGTTGATAAAAACAGTAAGTACATTCACACATAATGTTCTAAAGATTCTAACACGTCACCTACAATTTGGAGGGCCACACTTTTACTATTGCCCAATCAGTGTCAAGCCACAAATTCATAAATTATCAAAACTTGTGGCTTTAGCCCAGTGGTTGTTCCCTTGCCTCTCTCATGGTTCAAATCAACCCTTGTGGCTTGTATTTTGTACCCTTTACATATATATATATATACATTGCTGGCTTCAACTGTAAAATTGATCTCTATTGTTGATTGGTCAAACGGCACGTGTAAATCAGTGTCAAGCCACAAATTCGTAAAATATAAAAACTTGTTTTCAATTATGCATGAGCTACACATTGTTGATCTTGGACCAAAAAAATGGCCTCCCCCCACGACAATGGTCACAAGAGACGTTAAACCACTACTTGTCATTCGGAGGGCCACACTTTAACCATTGGACATGGCTCAATCAGTGTGTCAAGCCACAGATTCATAAAATATAAAAACTTGTTTTCCTTTATGCATGCGTGTACACATTACCGGCCTTCGCACATAAAAATGGCTTTCGGGGTCGTCGTCGTCGGCACACGTGTCAATCAATATGAAGCCACAAATGCATAAGGTACAAGAACTTGTTTGCAAGTGTCAATCAATATGAAGCCACATTAAATTCAGTGTACAAGAACTTGATTGCAATTATGCATGCACAGCAAGAGTGTAAAAGTAAGTAACCTCCCATCACTGATTGGTCGGACAACACCAATGTGCAGTATGAAACTAAGTTAAAAATATAACAACCTGACACACAGGGCATAGTCTGTTTGACGTGCGAGAGCTCCCAAAATGAGCTCAGCTATAGTTCCTGCACTGCAGTGAGTGTTGTCTCTCCGAGAGAGAGAGAGAGAGAGAGAGAGAGAGAGAGAGTCCGAGAGAGAGAGAGAGATCACCTCAAAGGTCAATTACATTACTGTCACACTAAGCCACGCGTTATCGCTTCTTGAAGTTTGAACCAGAAAAGCAGCATATGATTCAAAAGGGTCAGTTTCATATGTTGTTCAAACAGAGTGGGGAAAAAAAAACAATCAATTTAGTTTACTGTTGTCACGAGAGAGGCGACGTAACAGCGAGTCATCTCCTACGCGAAGAAAGCAGACTGCGCGCACCCTAAAACTTGTGAAGAATTCCACTCATACTCTTGCATGGGGAGTCCGTACTACTAATTAAAGGCTAATGTCCTAGTTCTGACATCATCATCCTTTCCATATGCTTATCAAAGCTTAAACCTGTAACTTATACACCCCTCTTACATAACTAGAATGCTTGGGTACCCTTATCCCCTTGATTGGTTGCATCTCTGCGTTGTCAACGTAATTTAAAAGAATGTGTGTTTTTTCAATCACGTATAAACATCTTGAAATACTTGAATGAAGATGGACACTGCAACCCATATCATTTCTGTAGCACGTCTTTTTCGTAGGTGTGTCTTTCTCAAGTTTATATGAATAGCTTATAGAGCTCGAATGAGCATGAACATCTAGCCTCTGATTATATTCGACGCGAGGAATCGATGGATATTGATAGAGATCTCAGAGTACATCGCAAGGTAGATAATTCTAAATTCATTACCACATTTGAATCTAAGTTACACATCATTCATCAAGTCATAGGATTTTCGTGCTTGTTTGTGAGGGCGAAGTTTAAAAAAAAACCCATACATAGAGTATGGTGGGGAGTCGGCACAGTCCTCCCCGAAATTTAATAAACATCGGAGAACGTGTCCTTCCCCCATTTCCCAAATAGTACTTTCAATATTGAAAATGGACCAAAACAACTTCAGTGTTGAAAAGGCGACCATTAGTCCTACGTATTGATTCATGATATAAAACTCATTTTCAAATGTGGTAATGAATTTGTAATTTTCTAATTTGTGAGGTACTTTTGAATCCCCATCGAACATAAGAATAGGCTTCAAGCTCATCAATTGAGGATGTCAGTCTAGCATTGCTTCCAAGTATGCTTTCAAATTCATGTTCATTCGAGTATGCTACCCAAGAAGGGGTGTCATCTAAAAGAGAGACCTTCAATATGTTGATTTGGGCTCTAAACTATGATCATAAACTACAATCATGTAATATAAAAGAACATAACAATGCCAACACCTGCAACTCTAATGTCAATACCTGAAATACAATCATCAACTGCAATCATGTAATACAGAAGAACATAATGATGCCAACACCTAAAACTCTCATGCCATGCATGATACAAGAGCATGAGATACATAATGCCTACCATACACCTGATACACGTGAAACTCTCATATCATGCATGATACAAGAGCGTGACTATACATAATGCCTACCATACACCTAATACACGTGAAACTCTCATGTCATGCATGATACAAGAGCTTGACTATACATAATGCCTACCATACACTTGATACACATGAAACTCTCATGTCATGCATGATAGAAGAGATTGACTATACATAATGCCTACTATACACCTGAAACTCTCATGTCATACCTGATACAAGAGCTTGACGAGACGTAATGCGTACATTAGGCTATCCACCATAGACAACCCCCATGGCCCTAAGTAGAAAAAGTAAGATAAATAAAAAGGATCCAAGCCTTTTATAGAAACAAGGCTTATAAAAAAAATTCAAATTTCGGGGGACTTCCAAGGCAGAGAACCCATAACTATAAAATGTTCAGATTATGGAGGACATACCGAGTAGAGAACCCTTGGGGGGGTTAAGGAAGATTTCTCTTTACCTGGATGGACACAAATAGAAATTCATCTCACTTACAAAAGGTGCCGTAAGAAGAAAAAGCTAATGATACAAATGGGAAACCTACAAACAATCCTATCTAGCAAGCATCCATCCACAAGCATGCAAGATTCAATAGAGCACAAGTAAGCAAGAGTAGGGAAGAAGAAGAGCTCACAAGGATTCTATTAAAAGAGAATGATTATGTATTTCTTAGTATCAAAAATGACTATTTTTCAAAGCAGGCCAATTAAACTTATATACAAGTGACTAGTTTTCACACTAGACCAACCAAACTTAAAAATGGTTGACCTCTATTACTAGTTTCTTTAGCAAGCATGTACACAGAGTCCTTAGAGTTTCCCTACTTGACATTAAGCTCAAGGTAAGGCCGCTTTATATATCCTAGTGTTGTGTAACTTGTGTTACAAAAGATAAGTACTCATTCAACTGGGTAAGATGGCAATGCACCTTACCGTAGGTTGAGCATGTGAAACCATGTTAACCTAGCGAGTGGTTAATATACCCCCTTCCTAATGGTGTGATAACGTCCTTACATCGCCCAAGTTGGTAGTGAAGCTATTATCGGGGTGAAAGATGTGGATGGTCCATGATACTCCATGAAGTGGATAGCTGAGGTTAAGTGATATGCTTCAAGACTGATCCTCCACAGGCTAGATGTAAGTCATATTAGTGATGAGCACATTGGGTAGACCTGGTGATTAGTAGCTTGTTGAGGCAGCACAGAAGGTGGATCAACAAGGTAGAAGTTATTTATGCAAGGCCTTCTTTGGTTGTGCACCCGCCGATTTGCACCTTGTGACTGGTGAGACCAAGTGCTAGAACCACCATGGAATGATTTTCATAGGTATATGGTAGTCTAGTTCTTCTTGGTGTGACATAATTTTAGGCCTCGATCTCTCTATCTCAAAGTGATGCCTAGAGATAGGGCTTCTTCATGGGCGACTAGGGCAAGGATGGGGGTGTGAGGACCCCTACCCCCTATATACTCTACAACACGTCTTCCCAAAGCATGTAGCCCTTGATGATTTTTATGCTTAATTGGATTGTAGCCCAATTGCATGGCCCAATTGCATGATTGGACTGTAGCCCTTGATGACTATAAGCTGTTGCCTATCGACTCCTTACAAAGCTGAAAGTTTGAAACGCACACCAGAGAAGAAGATGTCAAGCAAGAGAACCACTTGTAATGAAAACTTGAAAGTTGAAGTTTGAACACGAGGGTGTAGATTGTGTGAAGAAGAATAGAAAGCTCAAAGGAGAGAGATGAAAGCTCTCTATAAGTACAAAAGAGAGAGTACAAATGAGTAAGAAACCCTAAAGTGTAGACAAGGTTGCTTATATATTAACTAAACCTAAGATACCTGTTCACACCTGAATGGCCATGGGAAAAAACCTAGTGGGACAAAAGTTCCCATGGCATAAGTGCATGATCTCACACTGAAGTACTACCAAATATCTAACATGTGTCATGATAGGAGTCATGATGCGTGACAAGTGATTTCTAGAAGCCATTCACATGAAAGAAGCCACATGGAAAATGATGGTGGTGGACACTCATCGAGAGCAATGCATTATCGATGTAGGAATTCATGACCAAACCAAAATGGTGGTGAAAAGACCTATAATATAGTATTGAGAAGCTATGAGGGAAGTTGAACTCTAAGATCAAGGGGAGCAAGACTAGGGACTTTAAACAATTTGAGGTAATCAAGAATTTCAAGAAGGACAAGGTAATGGTTAAGAGAAACTAGAGCAATAAAACAAAGGACCAAATGGAATTGAGACAACTTGAACCAATAGAAATGGTACTAAAAACCCCAAAGTTCAAGGGAAAAAGTGATGAATATCTAGGTGCTTATGTCCTCATTCAAAACCACATTTGTTTTCCACAAGATGTCCAATATCCTGAAAAATAGAGTTCTTCATAATAATGATGGGCCGTGCAGCAACCAATTAGTATGCGTATACACAACATAAGAATTTAAGAAGTAGGAAATCTCTAACATGCCTAGGAGAACTCAAAAAGGAGCCAAAGAATGGGATTCTCTTCATGAGCTTAATGTAGCCCTCACCTCCTTTGAGGAAAATCTAGCGAAGATGCATGAAGAGATATAGGTGATAGCAAAAAAAATAAACACAAAGGACCTAAAAGCCAAAGATGCCACGCTCCCAAAATTCTAAAGTTGTGCTAGAAAAGAGAAAAATGCTAGGAAATCAACAGTGGGACAAGATAAATCATGGCTACTAAAATATCCCTACAAAATATCAAAAGCCTCAAAGATTTCACTATGGAAACCATGCCACTATCTAAGGGATTTGCCAGATCATGCCATGCATGGCCACACTCGCTCTCTAGACAATTGGATGGAGATGAGGAGGGGATTCATGGAGTAGTAGGAAGAAATTCCAATGTCGTAGCCTCAAGCAACTGTAGCAAGTAGAATAGAATTAGGCCTAGTAGAAACTTTTCCCATCGCTAGATAACCAATTCTAGATGAAGTAGAGCGATGTCTTGAATAGCTACCTTAGATAACAGGGAAGAAGCCCATGCAGAGGGAAACATCGCCAATGCCACTAGTAGGACAAACTAGCAAAAAGGGACACAAGGGTGCTAATGGGGTGCCACTCCCAACCAAATGAATATGAAAGGCTTCCTTTTGGATGGGCTAGAGCACTAGTAGCAGTATAGTAGCAATAGTTGGAAAAGAACCAAAGAGCCTGAATAACAAATCTATGTGATGCTAATGTCATTGCTCTGGAATATTTAGAACCTTAATGTATTTACTACCAAATGGTTATATCAGCCATGTGTTAGGCACAAATTCAATTACCAAGAGCCAATGTAATAGACGTGGAGCACAAGAGGCTGAAAGAGAAGATAGGTCTCATACACGCTCGAGTAAGCAAACCTAAAAGAGAATATGAAACTAGGTATGATACAAGAATAAAGATAGAATTTGTATTTAGTGGTGTTAATGCATTGGTTGTAGACCCCAGCAAGGAAGGATGGGACACCGGACTAGAGTATGAACTAGAGTGATTCCAGACTTGCAAGTCCTAGAAAACTTTTTTTGAAATTTTCAAGAGTTAAAAGAAGGGTTTGAATACTCGGGCAATTCCACCAAGCATTGTGTTAGGTGTTAGCAAGTGAATAATTCTATCATCATGTTTAATGTTAAGTATTTCTTTACTCTGTTGGTTTATTTGCCAACACTTTCGATGATCCTTCTACTACAAGACAATGATCGATTCCCTGCCCATGCTATGGTTTTATGATCTAAGCATTATGCCATCGCTGCATTGAGTTGGCATGGGTGGATTATCTGCCCTCGCCGATTAAGTGACAGATCGTTCGCTATTTGTTACATCCTCCCTTCTTCCATCTTTGTTTTCATTTAGATCAAGATGGAATTCATTGTTTAGTTCTGTATGTTGATGTGTTTTCTTTGTGTGACGGGGTTTCACCTTGTCTGCACACCACTATTTTGTTAACCTATTTGTGGCATTTAGTTGATCCCATGGAAATGACCACATTTCATGGATCTTTGTCCTTAGGTCTTTTAGAACGTCTTCCATTTTTAAAATTTAAGCCTATTTTAGCACTCCTTGGTGGTTATCCGCTTGTAGTATTCCCAGTCCATGCTCAATCGAATTTGGAAAATCTTCTTCTGCTAGAAGCTGAGCATGGCAATGACTTTTATTAGCCACTTGCCAACTAATGGATCATCCTGCTGATGATGAATCGAGAATGGCATTATGATGCTCGTATGGAGCATCGACAATGAGTTGCGTTGGATGATCAAGGGGAGGAAGTTGATTACGATGATGTCTCCTTGTGGAGGAAGGGGTCAAAGCAATGGAGGAAGCACTAAAAAAGCATTGTTTGGGGGAACAACATGCTGAAAGCACCTCATTTGTGCTTTGAAGGGATTTTCTTATGTTCCAAAAGTGTATATACTCTCTCTCTCTCTCTCTCTCTCTCTCTCTCTCTCTCTCTCTCTCTCTCTCTCTCATATGGAGATTTACAAATACAAGTGCAACCACACTCTTAACGGATTTTCACGTCTCTAGAGACAAGCATAATTAGATCCTAGGAGGCTTTTTGAAGAAGAGAGCAAAGCACCGTGGCCAAACATAAGACCAAAATGATAATGGTATCAGATGAAGATCAAAGGAATGTAGCAAAAGAGAGAATTTGTGTTTACTTGGTTAAGCAATTGTCATCTTTTGGGAAGAAGATGGGCTCTGAAGTTATGGCGACTGAGGTCTTACAGGATGCACGTATTGCAAAATACATTGAGGGATGGCATGCCAACTCAGATATGGTTTGTGCATTCAAAGAGTCTATGTACTTGATTAAGGTTCCAAAATCAAGTGATGAAACTTTTTGTAAAAGCGAGGTGCGTTGACTTGTTTGACAAGTGCAATAAATTGTTATGAAGATATTACCATCATTACATGCGCTACAAATCTACTAGATATACATCCTAGAAATTTATTTGAAGACCAAAAGAGGCTTTGTTCCAATGAAGGTGAAAGTTCTTTACGACTAGATCTGTGTAAGCACCAACGCCCTTTAAGAAAGTTTGATGAGGTTAAAGATTTGGTTCATGCCTTTTGGACCGAGAACACCTGTGTTCCTCCAAACAAGAAGGGCATCTGTCATCAACGGATCAGAAGATGCACCTATGAAAAACATCCAATCCACTTTCTTGATAAGACATACGTAAGTTGCCTATGCACAAACTATATAGATGAAAAACTGTTTGTTTTTTAGTATCAATTTTTTCTTATGTGAATATTTTTAGCATTTGCATGAGTTATACTTCTCTAGACCTGAAAATTCAGCATGCCTTTGTGCTTATGTTGCTCTTGAAAAGCATAGAAGTATGCTTATGCAAAGCATTGCACATTCAATTTGAATGGTGATGTTAAACCACTACATAAGTGCTTTGAAGCATTGTGCATGAGCTTGACTCAATCTGCATGGTGCTTGGTAGTACTGCATATATACTTGATTCAATGTGTGGTGCTTTGAAGCTTTGCACATGAAAGATGATGTGCTAGACTCAATATGCATTGTGCAATTGTATAAAGAACTTTCCGCAAGGTGTAATTGTGCCAGTTGTGGATTTTGTAGAGAATTACTCGTTTAAGGAGCAAAATGAGATATAGTCCATGCATTCGCACACTGATCAAGTCACGCTATTTGTACACATAACCTATCATCTCGCAAGGCTGAAGATGACACAATGATTAAAGAGGTGCACTTTTATGTCTCAGATGATAAAGCTCATGATACACTCTTTGTGCAACATTGCTTCTTGATGCATTCATAGTGGTTACAGAAAGAAGGCTTGGAATTTAAGAAGCATTAGGTATGGTCTGGCGGTTGTGCTGCTCAATTCAAGGCTAAACGTCCATTTTATTTTGTGAGCAGAGGTACTATGCCATTACCAATATGGAGATGACATGGAACTTTTTTGAGTCTGGCCATGGTAAAGGTGAGCATGATGGAACAGGTGCGGTAGTCAAAAGGGAACTTACTCACATGAGCAACTCAAGACAAATGGTGTGGATTTGAAGTGTGCGGCTGATGTGGTGGCATTCTTGAAAGACACCATAAGCATTGCAACAAGTACTAGCTATATTTATAAGGAGAGTGACAAGAATTTTTTGGAATGTATAGATTGGTGATGTGGATAGGTCAAATCCATGGCATTGTGTGCAACAATTATCGGCTCTCGCTCACTCCAAAGCATTTGTGGATACAGCAAGGTTGACTTAACCCAGCTCAAAACTAGGAAGTTATCTTGCTATTGTGATGCTTGCATGCACAAAGCAACTAGGATGTGTGTGAACAAGGCCTATGTAAAGAAATGGAGTCACATAACAGTCATTCCTAAAGAACATGATCCTGTTGAAGATGCTGCACCGATGAACCTATGTTTGAGGGACCAGATGAATTTATTGGAACTTACTTACAAGTAGGGGATGATTTTGTTGTACTTGCAAAAAAGGATAATGAAGAGGGTGTGGAATTTTACATGCTGAGGTGTTGCCGTGAGATGCAAGAAGCTACATGCAAAATGAGAGATGCATGGCGAAATGAGTGTTCTCTGGGCTTCCACTATGTATTTGGACATTGTTACAAGGATACAAATGCACAACACTATACTTTGTTGGATCAAGAGCTTGAAGCTATCATCCAATCCTATCTTGTTAGGTGCGCCAAGTTTGAACAGCCCCTAAAAGATGAGACAAGTAATATCTACTTCTTGTCATCGAGCGTGCATGAGGCTATATACTATTCACTACCTTATGCAGATGAAAACACTATGCAGCCTTGAAGTTCCATGAATTGCCATTAAAATTAATGCAGCTTTAAAGCACCTTTGTGTTTGACAAGCTTTGTGTGTGTGTGTGTGTGTGTGTGTGTGTGTGTGTAAATGGATGTGTAATTCTATGTGTGTGTAACTGTGTGTCTAACTTTGTGTAACTATGTGTAACTGTGTCTAACTTTGTGTTTGTAAATTTGTAGGTGTAACTGTGTGTCTAACTGTGTGTGAGTGTGAGTGTGTGTCTAACTGTGTGTAACTGTGAGTGAGTGAGTGAGTGAGTGAGTGAGTGAGTGTGTGTGTGTGTGTGTGTGTCCCTCTAACTTTGTGTCTAACCGTGTGTGTGTGTAGCTCCTGTAGGTGTAACTATGTGTCAAACTGTGTGTAACTATGCGTGTGTGTGACTATGTAGCTATGTGTCTAAATTGAAAAGATGCAGGGGGGAAGAGAGCTTGAGCTCTTGCAAGCACACACACACACTCACAAAACCCTAATAGAGAACACACAAGGTGAGAGGCTAAAAATCTTCTTCTTCTCTACACAACACTCAACACACCATATACAAGATAAGAGTACACTTAATATGAAAGGTACTCAACCAATACATGCACGGGTTCTCTATAGTGTGAACCCGACTAAATGAGCTGGCGCTATAACTATGCCAGTCTCTAGAATGGCTGTCACACAGCCTGTCATCCCACTGGCCGCATATCACCCAAGATCTCACCAACCATGCCAGTGGTGTAAGTGTGGGGCCTATCCCCCAGGCGGGTCATCAGTGGCCACCGCCTCACTAGACGAGCTCGATATCTCAACACTCCCCCTCGAGCTCAACTCCATCTCATGTACACCAAGCGAAGCCCTGAATCTGCGGAGCTTCTCTGTACCCAATGCTTTGGTGAAGATGTCAGCTACCTGATCCTCTGTGCTGACATAAACAAGGTCAAGGTCTCCTGCCAAGACCTTCTCTCTGACGAAGTGGTAGTGGACCTCTATGTGCTTCGTACGAGCATGAAAGACTGGGTTCCTGGCCAACTGTATACTGCTAATGTTGTCACAGAAAATGACAACTTGTCTATCCACTGATAGACCCAAATCTGCAAGTAGCTTTCTCAACCAAGCTACCTCACATGCTGCCATAGCAGCTCCTCTGTACTCGGCCTCTGTACTCGATAGAGCAACCGTAGGCTGCTTCTTGCTGCTCCAAGTCACAGCAGCACTCCCCAAAGAAAACATAAAGCCACTGGTAGATCTTCTGTCTGAGATACTACCAGCCCAATCAGCATCTGTATACCCATGTACACATATCTCTGTCCCAGTCTCATAGAATAGTCCATAATGCAAAGTAGACCTCACATACCTCAGTATGTGTCTCACTGCATCCAAGTGCGGTTTCCGTGGAACCTGCATAAACTGACTCACCAACCCAACAGCATAGCTCAAATCTGGTCTGGTGATCGTCATGTAGATCAAACTTCCTACTATGCGTCTGTACATAGTAGGATCCTCCAAGATCTCTCCTGAATCTGCACTCAACTTGCCATTCTGATCCAATGGCACGGAAATAGGCTTACAGCCTGTCATACCATACTTGGACAACATGTCCAAGCCATACTGTCTCTGCAGTAATCCAATACCATGTGGTGACCTAATCACCTCAATGCCCAAGAAATATCTGAGCTCCCCCAGATCTTTCATCTCAAACTTCTGTCTTAGCAAGATCTTTACATCAAAGATCTCTGCATCATGGTCCCCCGTAATGATCAAATCATCTACATAGATGACAACAAGCACAACTCCTCTATCACCATGTCTCACATACAGCGAGAAATCTGCATTGGCTACATGAAAGCCAATAGTGACAAGATATTCAGAAATCTTGTCAGACCATGCTCTTGGTGCTTGTTTTAAGCCATACAAGGCTTTCTTCAACCTGCAAACATGCTCGGGGTGACCCACATCCTCATAACCAGGTGGCTGCAACATATACACCTCTTCTTGCAAATCACCATGCAAGAATGCATTCTTTACATCCATCTGATGTAAAGACCATTGCTTTGACGCAGCCACTGCTATCACAACTCTCACCGTTGCCATCTTGGCAACTGGGCTGAAAGTTTCCTCATAATCAATCCCATATGTCTGCGCATATCCTTTGGCTACCAATCTAGCCTTGTACCTGTTTATGCTTCCATCACTGTTATGTTTAACTTTGTACACCCACTTGCATCCAATGGCTTTCTTGCCTTCAGGCAATTGCACTAAATCCCAAGTTTCATTTCCATATAGTGCATCCATCTCCTCATCCATAGCCGTTTCCCAACACACATTTCCAACAGCCTCATCAATGCATGTGGGCTCTATAACCTGCACAACCTTTGCCATATATGCATAGTGATGTGCCACATAACCATCATATGTAAATCTCTGCACAGGGTTCTTCACTCTCCCTGATCTTCGCAGTTTTTCATTCATGGCTTCCATAGCCTTCTTTACACCAGGTGTTCTCATAGCTGGGATCCCAAGCTCCTCATCAAGGCTCATATCTGAGCCACTAGACTCTCCATCAACATGAGAATGCCCTGCAGAAATGTCAGGCATACCAAGGGGCTCAACCACTTTCTCTTTTCCTTTACGTGATGTACTAACCACATTTGCAGGGCTGGTATTATGACGCAGCCTGCCACTCCATGGTCTATCAACAGACCCACTAGATGAGGACTCTCCTGGTCCACTCAAAGACTGTGATTGCTGACCTGCATTCTGTGCAACCACACTTCCACTCACATCAGCCCCAACAGCTTCTTTTTCAGCAGCATACCAGCTGCTCATCTCATCAAAGACAACATCCCTGCTTACCCTCAACTCACGTGTAGCAGGGTTATAACACCTGTATCCCTTTTGCTCAAGGGAGTATCCAATAAACACACATTTTTCAGCTTTCGGATCCAGCTTAGTTCTCAGCTCATCTGGCACATGCACATATGCAATGCATCCAAAGACTTTCAGATGAGACAAATCTGGTTTTCTGCCAGTAAACCTCTCCTCTGGAGTTACATCATGTATGGCTGCAGTTGGAGTCCTGTTCATGATGTATACTGCTGTAGAAACAGCCTCAGCCCAATAGCAATGCGGCATATTCTTCTCTTCCATCAATGCTCGCGCAATCTCAGCAATGTGCCTGTTTTTCCGCTCAGCAACTCCATTTTGTTGCGGGGTGTATCTGCATGTGTACTGTCTCCGAATACCATTCTTCTTCAAATATTCAGAGAACTCATTGGAGAAGTACTCTCCCCCTCCATCTGACCTTAGGCACTTTACATATTTTCCTGTTTGCTTTTCAACCAGAAATCTGAAATTCTGAAAGTGAGTGAACACCTCACTCTTCTCCTTCATGAAATATACCCACACTTTCCTTGTGTGGTCATCAATGAAAGTCACATAATACCTGCAGCCTCCCATAGATATGGTCTTCGTAGGACCCCATACATCTGAATGCACAACATCTAGTGCATTTCTGCTCACATATCTATTACGTGGAAACACATGCTTTGTTTGCTTCCCAAATTGGCATGCTTCACATATTTTGTGCATACCTTCCACTTTAAATTTTGGCAGCCCTGTCACAATTCCTTTTGTCTGCATAGACTTCAATCTCTGAACATTCACATGTCCAATTCTTTTATGCCATATGTCTGTGTCTGCAACAATTCCTGAACCATTTGCAAACATCGCAGCACTCATCTCAGGCATGTCTACATCCAACGTAAACATTCTGCCCACTCTGTTGCCTTTTGCAACCAACCTGCACTTGTCTTTAAAATCTTCGACATAACATCCATCAGGGTTAAACCGAACCTGCAAACCCTGCTCAATCATCTGGCCAACTGAAACCAGATTCTTTGTTATGTTCGGTACATGAAGTACATCTGCAAGGTACTTCACTTTGCCATCCTGCATAGACAATGGCACATCTCCAACGTGGGCAATTGGATGAGCCGTGTCATCCCCTGTTTCCACAAAACCTGGTCTTTCCGGGTTTTTCATCTCCTTGAACCACTCCCCATGACTCGTCATGTGGTTCGAAGCGCCTGAATCCACATACCATACATTATCTTTTTGTGCTGCATCAACATTTTCAGACATGGCGTTCACGACATGCTGCATAACAAACAACCTTTCATTATCCTCATTATTTCTGCTTGAGGATGCATAGTTGTTTTGCTGCACTTTCCCATTTTGCATGTCAGCCTGCTTTTTATAACATTCTGCCTGCACATGTCCAGGCTTACCACAGTAATAGCATTCACGTGCATCATTATATTGCCTTTGCCAATTTCCTCGGCCTCTTTGACTCCCCCTGCCTCTGAATTTGCCTCTTCCACCTGCGTGTTGTTGTTGTTGTTGATTCTGGGATTGTTGTTGTTGCTGCTGCTGCTGGCCATAATTCTGATTACCTGTTCGGCCACCTCCTTGACCGCGTCCACGGCCTCCTCTACCTCGTCCTCTTCCTGAACTCGTGTAGAAGGCCTGTTGCTCTGAACTGTTTTTGCTTTGCGAAGACTGTTGGTCTTCACCCAAGTTCTTCTCTTCGATAATCAGCATAGACACCAAATCTGTAAAGTTGGGAATGTTTTCCCGAGTCTGAATAGACGTCTTAAACGCCTTGTATTGTGGCCCGAGACCACGTAGACAGACTTCCACCTTGTCATCATCATCTACTGACACACCAATAGATGCAAGGGATTCCACAATACCCTTTATCTTCAACGCATAGTCATTCACAGACATGCTCTTTTTCTCCACAGTATGAAGTTCATTCTTCAACTGTATCTTACGTGCCTTGGTATTTGTTTCATAAAGCTTTACCAAGGTGTCCCACGCCTCCTTGGGGGACTTGGCATCCTGAATGTGCCCAATCATGGTGTCCTGTATACTAATGGATAGCCAATACATAACCTTCCTGGCTCCTTGGTTCCAGTCTTTAAACTCTTTCACATCTGCAGCAGTCGGATTTATATCTGGTATCTCTGGTGCCTCTTTATGCTCACCTTCTATGTAGTCCCAATAACCTTTTCCCATCAGGAAATTCATCAACCTGAACCTCCAAGCATGGAAGTTATTCTTATCCAGCTTCTCAGCCACAATCTGAGTTATCCCATCATTTGACATCTTGCCAAACACACAACTTTACCAGAAACTGCACTCTGGTTTTTCTGCACAAATGCTGTATTTTCTACACAGCGGTACTGTAGTACTCTCAAATGTCACCAACAGTGACTTCAATGTGCATACATACACCCAATGGCAACTGTAGACCTCTTTGCAGCACCCACAGTGTCTGCACAGTCAATCTGTCTTCCTGCAGTTCGTAAAAGAGAGTTCTGCAGAGAATCGATGACTTACCCGCAGTGCTCGAAATCGCCTGCTTTCTGAAAACGGAGGTCCAGACGCGCCCGAAACGCGTTTTCGGCCCGAAAATAGTAGTCCATAGGACTGTATAGTTGCCCTATAGCTTCACTCCCGCGAAGAAAGCTCCTCAATCGGAGATCGTTTGCCGGTGCCTCCCGTAGAGCTCCCGACAAGGGTGTAGTCACCAACACAATAGGGAAGAGTAGTTGAAGCTCTTACCCTCGTACCGCTTCCTGTGGTTCTCTTGCTTGCAGCTCAGCCCTTAGCACGAACCAGGCTCTGATACCATGAAAAGATGCAGGGGGGAAGAGAGCTTGAGCTCTTGCAAGCACACACACACACTCACAAAACCCTAATAGAGAACACACAAGGTGAGAGGCTGAAAATCTTCTTCTTCTCTACACAACACTCAACACACCATATACAAGATAAGAGTACACTTAATATGAAAGGTACTCAACCAATACATACACGGGTTCTCTATAGTGTGAACCCGACTAAATGAGCTGGCGCTATAACTATGCCAGTCTCTAGAATGGCTGTCACACAGCCTGTCATCCCACTGGCCGCATATCACCCAAGATCTCACCAACCATGCCAGTGGTGTAAGTGTGGGGCCTATCCCCCAGGCGGGTCATCAGTGGCCACCGCCTCACTAGACGAGCTCGATATCTCAACATAAATCACCATATGTTGCCAAGTTTGAACATCCCCTAAAAGATGGACAAGTAATATCTACTTCTTGTCATCGAGCGTGCATGAGGCTATATACTGTTCACTACCTTATGTAGATGAAAACACTATGCAGCTTTGAAGTTCCATGAACTGCCATTAAAATTAATGCAGGTTCAAAGCACCTTTGTGTTTGACAAGCTTTTGTGTGTGTGTGTGTGTGTGTGTGTGTGTGTGTGTGTGTGTGTGTGTGTGTGTGTGTGTGTGTGTAAATGGATGTGTAATTCGATGTGTGTGTAACTATTTGTGTGTATAACTCTGTGTGTGTAACTGTGTGTCTAACTA
The DNA here is from genome assembly GCF_041138505.1 of Cibotium barometz. Lineage (NCBI taxonomy): Eukaryota > Viridiplantae > Streptophyta > Polypodiopsida > Cyatheales > Cibotiaceae > Cibotium > Cibotium barometz. The sequence continues at coordinate 8,983,651 of NC_141066.1, read as the reverse complement.
TGTGTGTGTGTAGCTCTACAGGTGTAACTGTATCTAACTGTGTGTGAGTGTGTGTGTGTCTAACTATGTGTAGCTGTCAGTGAGTGAGTGTGTGTGTGTGTGTGTGTTTAGCTATGTGTAGCTGTGAGTGAGTGAGTGTGTGTGTAGCTGTGAGTGAGTGAGTGTGTGTGTGTCTAACTATGTGTGTGTCCCGATAACTATGTGTGTGTGTAGCTCTGCAGGTGTCTAACTATGTGTAGCTGTGAGTGAGTGTGTGTGTAGCTGTGAGTGAGTGTGTGTGTGTGTCTAACTATGTGTGTGTCCCGATAACTATGTGTGTGTGTAGCTCTGCAGGTGTAACTGTGTGTCAACCTATGTGTGTAACTGTGTATAACTATGCTTGTGTGTGACTGTGTAGCTATGTGTCTAAATCACCATATGCTGCCACTACATAGGCTGCATCCCTTCAAAAAGAGCCCACCCTGCTGTGCTTTGGTGCACCGAAATAGGTGCTTAAAAGCATCATGGTCAATATAAAGACATCAATATTAAAAAAAGAGTTTACACATGTAAATATAGATATCCTTTGCATTATCAAAAAATTTGCACATCCTTGCCACCATGAGAGTCACAATATTGACGATTTTTACATAATACCGTTTTACAAAAATTTTGGACAAAGGGGGATTCTCAAAACTTTTGAACAAAAGGGGATTCATCAGCAACTAAGATCTACTGGTTTTACTATAGTCAATTACAAGTTGACTGATGTGATCTCGATTGTTCCGTATGGGGTTGAAATAGAGCCACATATTTGGGAATGACGATTGCGCTCATCTACTTAACCAAGGCAACAAGGTTTTGGTCAAGTACTTTGGATCTTGTGCATCATCTTTGGGAGAAAACTCCTCTGGACAAACGTAGGTGTTGTTTGGATTCCATAGACTCTTGTATCTACTGTCATCCACCAGTAGGGTGTTGTTGCCATCGTATTGCGGGCAGCTTATGCCAAACAGTCGATAAGCTCTTCAAAAACATTGGCTTTTGTCCAAAGTTTTGACGAGCACTAGGCACACACTTGAAGTTCGGCAATAACATCTCACAGTCCTCCTGCAGCACCGTTGTAGCAACACAATACAAAATTAGCCATTGACATTGCAAGACATAATTAAGAGGCTAGATTAAGTACAATCTACTAAAAATTTAGAGTCCATACCTGAAAAAAACCATTTTCATTCCATAAAGTTGATAAGTAGCGTGCAGTGCTTCAAAGCACCATCTAGTATATCATCTTACATGTGCAGTGCTTAAATGCACCATGCAAATTAAATGAGGCATATGTGTAGTGCTTCAGAGAACCATGCAGTAGGGAAGCATATGTGCACAACAGTGCTCCAAAGCACCCTACAATTTAAGTCAAGCATATCATTGAGCTCATGTGACGTGCTTTAAAGCAACATGCTCATTAAAACAAGCATGTGTGCAGTGCTTCAAAGCACTATCCAACCAGCACATTATCTTGCATGTGCAGTGCTTCAAAGCACCATGCACATTGTCAAGCATATGTGCAGTAGTGCTTAAAAGCACAATGCATATTGAGTCAAGCACATCATCTTGCATGTATAGTGCTTCAAAGCACCATGCAGAAAGAAGCAAGCATATGTGTAGTGTTGCAAAGCATCATGCAGATTGTATCAAGCACATTATTGAGCTCATGTGTTGTGCTTTAGAGCACCATGCACATAGAATCAAGCATTTTTGCAAGGCTTCAAAGCACCATCCAGCAGATTGACTGAGGCATGCAGTGCTTCAAAAGCACCATGCAGATTGAGTAAAGCACATCACTGAGGTCATGTGTTGTGCTTCAAAGCACCATGCTCTATCCAGCATTGCTTCAAAGCACTATCCAGCACATCATCTTGCATGTGTAGTGCTTCAAAGTACCAAATCAAACATATGTGCAGTAGTGCTTCAAAGCTCAATGCATATTGATCATCTCGCAAGTGCCATCTAAACTGACATTTAAATACAACTAAGGAAAGATAGCTACACCAAAAATAAGAGATAGATATGGTACCTTAGCAGTTGCAACCTTCGTTTCAAGCTCACATATCTCATCCTCATTTGGAAACAAATGTTGGACCCTTGAGATTATATAAGAGACACCTTGCATTCTAGCATTGGATCTCCTCAAAATTGCTCTTTTGGCTTAGTGAACCTTTTGCCAAGTGTAAGGCATTGTTTGCCTCTTGGAGTATTCCTCTCACTTCTTCAATCTCTGACACCAAATCCATTATCTTCTGGCCCATGGAGACCACCATTTCATTAAGGGGATCTTCTTCTTCCTTGGTAAGGCACACTTTTGTAGAGCAACCGCCATAACTTGCACTTGGTTTGCTGTAGGTAGTCGGAGCGAGGAATTGACCCCATGGTAGAAGTACCCTATAATCTCTTCAAAACCCTGTTCTCCTTGAGCTGCCATACCTATCCATCTTGCCTTCCAACTGATTGTGCTTCTGTAACCAATTCATTTCTTCCTCTACAAAGTGAGCCCAATTGATTTGTTTTGGTGCAACCTTCGACCGCTCAAGTGTAAACCCCTTTGCAAAGTAGACACCCAACTCACCATTCTTAGGAAGCTCTGGGTAGACATTCCAAAATGGAGGAGCATTAAATCCTCGTGGTACTCGTCCCTGACTTCATCATGCTTGATTTTCTATCTAGGGCCAGGCATTGGACATGCAAACACATTGTTCCAATCAGCTTGTGAAATCTCTCGAATCTGTTGTGGGTCCTTACTGCCGGCAGTTGTGACACAGACCATGGATAGGTGCAAAATTTACAGCTGTCTTGTAAAATGTTCTCTACAATGGGAAGCCTCTTCTTGTGACCAGCTTGAGATGACTTAGTAGGCTTAGTCAAGGTATCCCTTGCTAAGTAACCCTTGTGGTGCCTCTCTCTCTAGCTTAAAAAATAGGGTGCATGTAGGAGAAATGGCCTGAAATGTTTAGAGGGAGCTTGGAAGGAAGCATGCAGGGCGGGAAAAGCTTACCTCTACATGTGAACAACAAAGCATGAAAACAACAAAACATGCAGAACTAAGTGGTGCCCTACTCCAGTCATGACAGTTACAAAGGTTCAGAGGCACCCACGTCTTCAAATGAATGCCCCATCACTTTTTCCTAAATGTGAAAGGCTTTTTAAAAATGTATCCTATAGTCTAGAAAAATGGTCTTTATAAAAAGAAAGAATTTTATCAACCTTTTAAAAGGAAAAATAAAACCTTCAAAAGGTGCTGGATTTCCATGCTTGAAAGCCAAAATAGCATGACACCTTCCCATGATTTGACCTGAAGATGATGGCACCAGTGTCATGCTTGTGGAAGACATTAATAGTGTTCACTTGGAGGATAGCAGACACACGGAAGACTTTAATTTATCGCTAAAAGTAATCTCCTGTGTGGCTTAAAATTTACTAATTACCATAATGTTTCTTGCTAGATTAGGTGAGAAATTTCCCTCGACACGTCCTCTTGTGGCTTTGGCTCCAGTAGGTCTCGTCTGGGGTCTTTTCACGTCCATTTGGTCTTGCTAGTGTAACTTTTCCTCCATCATCATGGCTCAATGCATGTCTCTTAAGTATCTAAAGTTCCATGGCAAGAAGGAGGACCCAAATACACATGTGGCAAGTTTTGAGAACATAACTAGTTGACCAGTGGCATGCCACTCACACGCTGTTCAGAAGCGAAACACATTCATTGGCACATTTGATGGAAAAGCAACAAACTGGCATATGCAGTATGGCACCAATGCATTTTCAACTTATGCAATCCTGCATTATGTCTTTCTGCACCGGTTATGAAAGGATGAGACCTCTTCGTAGGTCTTAGAGAAATCATGTCATCTGGAAGTAAAGAGCTTGCCAATGGAAGATTATGTGGCCAAATTCTATACTCTTCAGAGTTGTTGGATGGATCCCACAAATTGACCAACTAAGGCCTTCATGGGATAATGTTTTTTTTGGGGGTCTGTAGTAGAAGAAGTTAAAACCTATTGTGGCATTCACGGATCTTACAATCAGTGGGTTTGATGGATTGGTGGTGGAAGTTGTTTGATTGGAGCATAGTTTAGGGGAGAGTTCCACTTTGAAAAAGGGAAAAATGAAGCCTCAAGTGGATTCTTCAGAGGATGAGTAATAGGAAGACACTTTGGATGATGACTCATATGTGGAGTTAGATTAAGAATCTAAGAACAAGAATCGAGAGAAGAAAAGCCAAAAGCTAGAGACAGTTAATGAGAAACTTATGGCAGCATGAGCTAAGCTTTAGGGTGGAGGTGGTGTAGGGGGATGTTATCTGATGTTTGGTGTATGAAGTGTTCTAAGAAAGGTCATACCAAGGGAGAATGTTCATTTATTCCCTATTGTGCTATATGCCAGGCCACCACTCATGTTACGGAGGCTTGTCGATACAATGGCAGAGTCAATTGTTTGTGCAGCACCAAAGTAGATGGAGCAAACTCAATCCGCAAAATCTCAATGTAATAGATAGCACTAGTTAATTAGTCCACTACAAGCATACCATAGGCTTGCCCTTATGGATGAGATTGTGGAGGTGAACCTTTTCAATGTTACTATTGCAAGGTAGTAGGTCATAAAAAGATGGAGTTTTCGATCTGACAGCAGCGACATCCGTTGGAACTCCAAAAAACACAAGCGGAGGGGTTCACTTTAGCTTAGCCTCCAGCAATCAATTTAGTACAAATTCAGTCAATTCCAAAGAAAGTGGAGAGCCTCCACAAGCTGTCATGGCAATCACACAAGGGTGCAATGTTCAGTAGCTAATATGGTGACAAATAAGAATCAACTAAGGACAAACTAAGGACAAACTAAGGACAAAGGATAAACCCCAAAATTGGGAGGATCAATGGTGTGTCCGGAACCAAGTCGCCAAGTTAGTGCAGGAAGCACAAGGCAAGGTCCGAAATGTGCACACAACTCCAGAACCACTCATGGTGGTAGCTCGTTCAAAAAAGACCAGGTGCAAAGAAGAGCTAGAAATGCTAGAAGCACCTGAATCAAGCAATAAGGGTACTCAAAAGAGCCAAAAAGTACCAGAAGCACCGGAATCAAGAGGAAAAATAGAGAAGAACTAGAAAGTGCTGAAAGCACCAAAATTAAGCAAAAAAGGTGCAGAGAAAAGCCATAAAGTGCCAAAAGCACCAGAACTACGTAGCAAAGGTGTAGAACAAGTCCAAAAAGAGTTGGAAGTATCATTACCAAGTCATGAAGCTAGTAAAATAGTAGTAACAAACCACAAGTAGAATCCAAAGGGATGTAGTATTGTGGGAATCGAAGAGGAAACCCACTCAAAGATCAAGAAAACCAAGCGTGGCTTATGCATGAGAAAGGGGTAGGAATGTTACCTCGGATTGCACAAGTAAAGTGTAGATAGTTGATGCCAATCAACAGAATATGATTTATGGGAGGATTTGGAGAAGATGAAGCTTAATATCACATTGGATCGATTCCTATGCTTAGTGCCTAGTTATAGGCAACAACTTTTAAAAAGATCATTCTTGTGGAATCATTCAATCCAACAACATTCAGATGAATGCAATTCAATGTGGCTCGATAGAACCAGTTCCAGACTATGATGAAGTAGTCCTGGAAGCTACAGTGACATTTAAAGGACAGAAAGTACCTGGTGTTTTCATTGTTGGAGGATCTGGGGTTAATATGTTGTCAGAACAAATGTCCCATAGCTTCGACATCATAAACATCTAATAGGCGCCCTTTGCTGTCAAAATGGCAGATCAGCAGAGTGATGTCTACAGGCATTGTCTGAAATCAAGAAATTAGTGTGGATGGCTGTAAGCTTCAGGCATCCTTTGTGATACTCTGGATGAACTCTGGAGCATACCCAATGTTGCTTGGCCGACCATGGCTCCATCATGGAAATATCCAACATAACTGGGAGACAAATCGACTGACCATCTACAAAGGAAAGAAAAAGGACCGAGTGTCCGTATTCTTTAAAGGAAAAGTCAACACGTCAGAACCAACCACTCTGTGCAAAAGGACTTAACTGGCTAGAGGCAGTGGAAGTAACGAGGAAGATAAAATTTTAAAGGAAAATCTAGGCTTAGTCTCCTTATTGAGGTGGATGTTGACTGGATAGTGTTACAATATGAGCCAAAATTTATGGCATTTCAACCAATCCTAGGGACAACTATGAAGAAAGGGATCTTGGCCAATTTAGAGCAAAAAATCCAAGAAGTCTATCCAAAAGTATAAAAGGATGAGGTACCTGGAGAAATCAAGGCATTCATATCTATCGGAGAAGCCCATGAGAGGAATATGCAGAAGAGTAGTCAGGTGCAAGAAGATGAATTGTTTGAAATGAACTTGGGAGATGATCAGAACCCTCGAATGGTTCGAGTAAGTGCTAAACTTATAGAGGAATAGAGGCAGTGGAAGATGATGAGGAAGATAAAATTTTAAAGGAAAATCTAGGCTTAGTCTCCTTATTGAGGTGGATGTTGACCGGATAGTGTTACAATATGAGCCAAATGTTGACCAGATAGTGTTACAATATGAGCCAAAATTTATGGCATTTCAACCAATCCTGGGGACAACTATGAAGAAAGGGATCTTGGCCAATTTAGAGCAAAAAATCCAAGAAGTCTATCCAAAAGTATAAAAGGATGAGGTCCCTGGAGAAATCAAGGCATTCATATCTATCGGAGAAGCCCATAAGAGGAACATGCAGAAGAGTAGTCAGGTGCAAGAAGATGAATTGTTTGAAATGAACTTGGGAGATTATCAGAACCCTCGAATGGTCCGAGTAAGTTCTAAACTTATAGAGGAATGGAGGCAAAATTGTAGTAACTACTATCAGGATACAAAGATGTGTTTTCTTGGAGTTATACAGATATGAAGGGCATTGATTCCAACTTTTATCTACATAAAATTAATCTCAAGGTAGATGCAGGTACCAGATGAAGAAATTAACAAATTTCTCAAAGTAGGTTTTATTTATCCAATCGACATAGCTAATTAGGCATCTCAAATTGAAAATTTTCCTAAGAAGAATGGAAAATTGAGAGTATGTGTAGATTATAGTAAGTTGAATGTGGTCACAATCACAAATCCTTTTCCAATGTCATTTACAAACTCGCTGCTGGATGTAGTTGGTGGCCATGAGATGTATTCATTATTGGATGGATTCAACGGATACAATCAGGTAAGGATGGCACGAGAGGATAAAGAAAAGACAGCCTTTATCATGGAGTGGGGGGTGCTCGCCTCCAATGTAATGACTTTTGGGCCAAAGAATGCACTACCACATTCCAAAGGATGGTTCTAGAAATCTTTTATGAGTACCTCATAACATTCATGAGGGTCTTTGTGGATGACCTCAGTGTCTTTGAGAGGGATTTCCAACACTTGACATTGTGTCTGCAGAGGTGTCGTCGGTGAAACTAGACCAAGTCTCAATCTAGCAAAATATGTTTTTTGTAGTAAGTAGTGGAGCTTTTGTTGGCCACATTGTTTCAGAAGGCATGCTAGAAATGGATCCCCAGAAGGTGATCGTTATGATTTAATTCCAAGCTCCACATAATACTAAAGAACTCATTAGATTCTTAGGATATATTGAATGGCACATATAAGGTCTCTTAGATATCTGGCACATGTGGCATGTCCACTATATATGCTTACAAAGAAAAATGCTTAGTATATGTAGAATGAGAAGTGTGAACAAGCATTCCAACACTTAAAGATGTTATTTGTAGCATTGATCGTGTAACCTCTAGATTGGGAGAAGCGGTATCATGTCGTTGAGGATGCATCAAATGTTGCCATTGGCAGTGCCTTAATGCAACAAAGCAAGGCTGGATGGTTTCGTCTTATTTACTATGCTTATCTTTTGTTTTTCATGTCGATCACGACTTACTAATTTATTTGGTGAGCAAGCCTAATCTTATATGCAAATCGGCAAGATGGATGCTTTTGTAGGAGTTTGAGTTCACCATCAAACATAGACCCAAAAAAGAGCATGTAGTTGTTGATTTTATGTCCTAGATAGAATCCAAGAACCAATAGATGGTGTTCCAGAGATCAACTTTTGGATGTAGACCTGTTTATTCTGGATATTTCACCAAATACATGGTATGATGAGATGCTGTTCTTGATGAATGGATCATTTCTAGGAGGTATAAGTAGTGATCATCAAAATAGGCTAGCACTTTAAAGCAGAACACTTACAATTGTGTGGCATGACAACTTTATAAGATGGGAATGGATCAAATCTTGACATTGTGCATTCTAGATCACAAGAAGATAGTAGTAATCATAGAAGCCCATGAAGGAATTAGTGGAGGGCACTTCTCTAGAGAAATCATAGACCAAAAAGTATTATAGGCTGGATTATGGTGGTGGCTAACAATGTTGAAAGATGCATGGCAATTTGCCAAAGCTTGTAATTTTTACCAGAGATTAGGGCAACCACATGGTGGATAGGATGTCGCACAACCTAGTGTTACCTTTGGAACCATTTTAGAAGTGGGGATTAGATTTTGTTGGTCTATTCCAACCATCGGCTTAGAGAACCAACAATAAATATATATTGGTGCCACTGATTACTGTACCAAATGGGTGGAAGCTGAGGCTCTTAGAGACAACACAATTGTGTATGATAATGTTTCTATATGAAATGATAATGATCGGGTTTAGCTATCCAGTGGAACTAGTTAGTGATGAGGGTGGACACTTTTTGAATCAAGTTATCTAGAATCTTATTAAATATCATATGATCATTCATAAAACGTCTATAATGTATTATCCATAAGCCAATGGTCACACAAAATCTAGTGGAACCAGTTAGTGATGAGGGTGGACACTTTTTGAATCAAGTTATCCAGAATCTTATTAAATATCATACGATCATTCATAAAACGTCTATAATGTATTATCCATAAGCCAATGGTCACACAAAATCCACTAATCAAGGGTGGACACTTCCTAAATCAAGTTATCTAGAATCTTATTAAATATCATATGATCATTTATAAAAAGGCTACAATGTATTATCCACAAGCCAATGGTCACGCAGAATCCATTAATCAAGTATTGCAGCAAATATTGAAGAAGATCATGAATCAGAATAGAACAGATTGGGATTAAAAGTTGTATTTAGCACTATGTGCATTTTGGACAGCATATAAGGTAGCAATTGGAATCATTCCCTTCTCATTAGTATATGGTCTAGAAGTAGTGGTGCCAATGGAATTCATAATCCCCAGTGATAGTGACATAAATTATCTTCGGAGGAATTAGTCATGCATCAGCTAGAGCAGTAGTTGGTGTTGGGCAAGAAAAGGCTCTAGAGTAGCTAGAATGCTGATGTCATCTAGAAACGGTGGAAGATTTTGACACAAGTGACCGATATTATTGTTTAATTCTAGAATGGGTCCACATTCGGGTAAGCTCAAGTTAAGATGGACAAGCCCATACTGGATATCCATAAAGCTTGGCACTGGAAAATTTGAATTAACATCATTGGATGGTGTGAGATTTTTGATGCATTTGAATGGATTTAGAGTGAAACCCTATTTTAGAAGGCTACAAGAACTAGTGCTTGTGCTAGTGTGCACTATTTTTGTCATGCACTCACATGACACATGTCCTTGTCCACGTACTCTTTATGTTGGGAGTGTGCAAAGCCATCAGGTTATTATTATAACATCAGGGTGTCTTGTATTTCTTCTCTCTTAGCCGCCCTATCACATTGATTTGTATATACCTTGAATCTAGTCATCATAAATTCTTGCATCAATTTTTTGGATGGTGTGATTTAAGGCAAAATTTAAATCCCTATCAACAAAACTTCCATTGTTCATCACAAAGTTCACTGTTCTCTCATTTGCACTTTGTCTCTCGTTCTTGTAATCAATCTTGTAGCTCTCTATTTTCACATGCAGCCATGGTGGAATTCGAGAAGCTCATCACATTGTCATCTTAGATGTGAACAAAATTTAAGGTGTGATTTAAGGCAAAATTTAAATCCCTATCAACAAAACTTCCATTCTTCATCACAAAGTTCACTGTTCTCTCATTTGCACTTTGTCTCTCGTTCTTGCAATCAATCTTGTAGCTCTCTATTTTCACATGCAGCCATGGTGGAATTCGAAAAGCTCATCACACTGTCATCGTAGATGTGAACATCACCTTCAACTGTGTCTAGTTGGAGAAGGTGGGCTTATTGTTTGTAGTTTGTCTTTTCCCATGGAATCCTCAAATACTTAGCATAGATGTATTGGAGTAGCTACGAGAGGTGCAAAATAATGAAGTTGTGAACATAGCCACACAGGGTACAAAGCTGTTCACTCTAGAATATGTAGCTCAGGTTTTCCAATTTCCATTAGAAGGAGCTGTGGATATTCCCAACGAGGAGAGATGCAAATATCGAATTCTATTTCGGTTCCAAAGGAGTAGGCAAAGAGTACAAGCTAGCAAATTACAAGGACCCATATATCCATTTTAATCAATTACAAGCAAAGCTTAAGAGTGTAGGTCCTCAGTCCAAAATAAAAATAGGACTATATCTCTAGTTTTTGCATAAGGGAGTTCCTGATAGTGTGTCAAACCCACTCATAGTAGCAAGGGGACACAAGGGTTACTCCCAGTGTGGTGAGAAGAAAAAGAAGAAGTTATAAGAATATGGCACAGTGGAAAGAGATAGCAAGACAAAGCACAATAGACAATGCAATAGATACACAATGGAGAGAATTTAAAATTATGATTATACCAAAGAGGTACAAGTGATGGTGCTATCCACCCATGCGCTCTCAAGTAGAGCTTAGATGGTGATCTAGGTAGAATCTAGATGGAGTATGTAAGAAGTGTAGAAGGGGGTGGACATTCACAAGCATTGGATGCCTTAGCTCATGGCAACCATGTCCATATATAGTACTGTAGGCAGTGTGGTAGACGCATATACAACAAGGGTGGTTACACTGCTGCATAAACACAGTCATCACCCGCATATCAAGAACGCGGCCCACCGACCATTGCCCACCAGTAATGATGGACCTGGTATATCTGAGAGAATATTCTAGGGAATATTCCTCATACCATCGCCTGGGGGGCTGCTAGCCCCCCTGGGACCCCCCCAACCGGGGTAATGCCTCGAACCCCCACTAACGCTCATACCCTTGACCATCATCAATGGTCACAATAATGACCCCATCGGCGTCTAAGCCGTGGTTCCCACTAAAGACATATGTACCATGGCTACTTCTCATAATGGAGGCCTAACAAATGTGCATTATATATCAAAGTGAGATACATGTGGAGAGGCAGGCATTGAGTGTATACTAACAGAAGTTTCATGATAAATTAACTCTAGATATAGTTACTAGAACTGAAGAGGTGATCCAGAAAGAAGATCAGCAGGTTTCAGGCAAAGAGGTCCTCAATACCCTTACACATATATTGACCTCTGCTCTCAAAGAGTAGGCTTTAATTTGGTAATGAATTTGTGTTTTTGGTGCTTTGTTCTCACTCATTCAATGGCTTGGAGTTGGATGAGAACTTGCCAAAATTTGTCCACATATAGTTGTACAGTCTCTTTGTCAAGTTGACGAAGCATATCCCATTATTGACATGCTCTTGCTTTATATTGAGATGGCAAAAATTCTTTTTAATGAGCTTTTGAAATTCTTTCCAAGTTCTTGATCTTTCACATCCTTGCTTGACTGCATTCTACCATATTGATGCAGTTTCGACCAAGTAATTTGCAGCACACTTGACCTTATCTTTCTTGGAGAATTCTTCCCAAAAAAAATCATCAAGTTGAATAATCCACGACAACACCATTTTTACATCCTTTTTACCATCAAAATTTTGAGATGTGAAATCCTTACTATTGATTTTCTTTCCTTTTTGTTACTCTTGCTCATGGAAAGTTTCTTTGATGGTACGTCTAATGTCAAAGTCAAATTCAACACTTTTAGATCACTTCTTAGAGATTAGTTCTTCCAATTCTATCGTTTTAGCTCCTTCTTCATTTAATTCAGCTTGTAGAGATAGAAGTTTCTTGGTAATAGAAGGAGATTGTGGGTTTGACATGATGAGGAATTGAGTAAGAAAAATAAAATTATGATAGTAATTAAGATATGCAAATAAAAACAATATGTGAGGAGTAGTACTTATAGTCCTTGCTTCAAATTTGTTGAAGTCATATATTATCCCAATTTTTTGTGGAGCAAGAATCCCAACTTCAAGTGTCACAAAGCTCGGAAGAAGCCCGGAAGTGGTATAAAACTTTGAGGAGTATATGTCAAAGAAACTTGATGTATGGAATGTTTAGTGCCCAAAATTTCCTTTGATTCCCTTTGAAAAAACCTTTGAAAAAGTTCTTTGGAAAGGCTTTAAAAAAACTTTGGAGATGCTCTTTTGGAAAGGTTGAAATAAATCTTTGAGATGCAAGGTCTTTTTTTAAAAATAGTAATCTTTGGTTTATAAGCTTTTCAAAGCTTAAAGTGTCCTTTATAAGGTAAAGCCTTTGTAACAAAGAGGTTATAAGCTTTTAGGTGTAAGCTTTATAAAGCTAAAGCTTTAACAAAGTTTTTTTCATAGGTGGTCGTCGCGCTAGTGTGGCTATGGCCTTTGACACCTAGTGCTTGGTGCTTGCTTTGGTATGAAAGGGGCATGCTTTTTGGGTGCCCATAGTTGGCGGTCGTCATTTTAGTGGTGTGTCTATCCCTCTTGTGGTTGTTTACACCACCCGTCGAGTGTTTATACTTGGTGAGAAGAAACTATGAGATTTGCGAAGAGAGAGAAATAGATATTACAACCGACCACAATTGTGAAAAGAGAGAAAAATTGAAGATGATCATTGAGCGGTAATGCACAGGGAGGAAAAATCCCCCCTTTAAAAAAGAAAAATTCTTATGAATTGAGAGAACCTCTCTAACACTGTTAAAATATAAATTTTTTAGGATTGAGAAGTTGCTAGAATTTTCAGATTAGGGGAATGATTTTTAAGTATTTCTCATTACATCCATAAGATTGGATCTTGGAGAGGATGAAGGAATTAAAAGGTGGTTTATTTGTTAAGGGTAGTATTTGAAAAGTGGAAAGTCGTTTTTGAAAAAAGGTGACAAAGATCCATAGCCTTTGATCTAAATCTTCATCCAAAGGTTCACAAAAAGCACATTAGTCTCTCAATCTTTTGCCCAAAGGTTTTCACACCCTTGCCTTATTTATCGCTTGCATTTTTTTGTGATCTTCTTCCTTTCTCCAAAGTACTTGTACTCTTCATAATAAATTTCTTGACAGTGTCCCAATTGTTTAGCCTTCCTGTGCAAGTATTCTTTCTCTATTTGAAGCTTTAGTATTTACTACAAAAAATTAAATCTTTGGCCTTCTTTGCTCCAATTGATTGTGTAAACCTTGCTTTTGAATTTTTCTTCAAAATTCCATCTCCTTGAGTGGGTCTGATACCACTGTTAGGACCTTTATGACATGTGGGGAAGAAACTCTAATTCTCAAGCACAAAAATTAGAGCATAACATATATTTGTACAAATTAAAAGTATAAACCTTAATAAACAGAATTAGATAAACAAGAGAGCTAGAGAATAAGAAAGAGATCATCCTCAACACAAGATTGGATTAAATCTCCCTTGGATGAGTGTGGCCCTTTTGTACCACTCACCCATATTTATATGTATTAGAAAAAATGTACTTTTCAAAAGATAACTTACCAAAACAAAGCACAAGTTCTTTTGAGTTTTTGAGCGTAAAATCTCTCTACAAGAACATAGCAAGCTACGATTAAAAAGCCTTGGGCCTACCCAAAGTATAAAATACTATTTGTTATATATAAAGGTATAATACCTTAACCTTACAAAAATATTAATGCATAAATACGAAACCATAAAGATATTCACATGTTTTCCAAAGTATCTCATAGGTGTCCAACACATGTTCCACCCACAAATAACACATAATCAGCCACTTAGTCATCACCTACATCCAAAATAATATTAGTCAATGCACACATATGATTAAACACATTAATCCTAATCATATCATACTAGCATACACAGTTGATTAAACATATTAATCCTAGTAAAGGATATAAATAAAAGGAACATCTAAAAGAAAATATCCCAAAATGAAATAATGGGTGTCCCTATAGAGGTTATGACTAACAGGTAGAAGAAATACATCTTCATTGGTTATGCTTTGAAGAAATACATCTTCATTGGTTATGCTTTGAAGAAAAAAGGTTATAGATATTATAACCCTACCACTCATGAGATGCAAGTAAGTAGAGATGTTATCTTTGATGAGATGAGTATAGTGAAGGTAATAAAAGATCCAGATATGATGCTACCCCACATGTAGAGCAACAATCATAGGTGCTTAGTGGACCTCGAGAGTCCTCTAATAGTGGATCTAGTGTTAGTCCATGGTCAAGCACATTGAGGATAGATATAGGTACACATGTATCACCCAGCAAAGAAAAGAAAAAGATAGATTAACCTTTTATGCCTAATTTATAATCATGTCACTCATATGTGGATGGTGACTCCAGTGGCTTCGAGTAAAGCCTTGATGAGAATCTTGGCATTCCATTAGTGGGTTACTCTCGGTGCAAGGAAAAATTGGGCTATTTTGAGGACAATTGGCAGTAATCTAGGTGTATGTAGGTCTGTGAGGGTTAGATACCCTGTTGATAGAGTGAGATATGATGGATATATAGCCTATCACTATGCTGTCATGGTTAAAGCAATACAAGAGTTGGAGTCCACTTGTTTTGAGAAGGCACTTGGAAATATAAAATAGAAATATGTTATGAATGAGTAGATGGTAGCGTTGGATACAAATGCAACATGGCAGTTAGTGCCTTTACCTAAGGAAAAGAAGTCAATTGGATGTAAGTGGATGTATAGCCTGTCAAGCATAACTCCGATGGATCAGTGAGCAAGTATAAGATAAGAATAGTTGCAAAGGGTTATGCATAGACCTATGGTATTAACTATGAGGAAACTTTCACGCACCATATTTCAACTTCGGGTTCATACTATGGAATGAACATTGTATGTTATAGGAGGAGAGTATTTTCCCTTATAGTATATACTCTTATCTCTTTAGTTTATGGTTGTAGAGACGAGTGGAAGATAGAAGAGAATTCAGACATCCATCTCTCTCTTGTGTCTTACTCTCTCTTGTGTGTGTGTGTGTTGTTTGCTTGCAAGGAACTTAAGCTCTCACTCTCCCCCACATGCTCTTCATCTCCTACTCATGTTAATCGCTTCTCATGTGTGAGAATTTTTGGTCACAAACATCATCCTTGGTCTCCTTGATCCTCATCTCCTTCTCATGTGTGAGCATCTTGGGTCACAAACATCATCCTTGTACAGACCTCCATAGTTTCTATGATGCTTCTCTTTGAGTGATCATTTATGATCACTTTTGATATGTTAATTTCTCCTCATGTGTGAGCATATTGGGTCACAATCCTTGTATAGACCTCCATATTTTCTATGATGCTCCTCTTTGGGTATAACTAATAATTTATGCTCACTTTTAGTATGTGTATAAATATTTCTCATCTTTCATGATTTGGGCTACCTTATTTTGTGCTTTGGTTTGCTCCATTGAGATTACTTGTAATGGATCTCAAGTTCTTAGAATTACCAAGTGCATGTGAGCTCGATGTAAAGCTCACCCATATCTTTCAATGATACAAAACTTAATGAGGTGTAAAGAATAAGGTGTGTAGTGGTAATCTACTTGCCACTTTCATTTTCTAATGCATGTTAGGAATTTTAGGATTTATTCATGTCTAAAAGCATAAGCTTGATGATTAGGATCCAATTTTTTATATTATCCCATAAGGTCATTAAACATAAAATGTTCTTGATTTTTCTAGAATAAGAGACATGCCTTGGAAGCTCAAGAAGCCCCCATAGTATGTACTTAACAAGGCTACAATAGATTTCAATCTTTGTTATTATTTCAGTCATTTTCATGGCTCATTTTCTTTTGTAGTATAGATGTCATCTCTTTGAATCATTCTAATTGAATTTGTTGGTGTTTCAAATTTCCTTAGTGTTACTATAATGACTTTTCGTTATGTAAAAATATTACACCAATCTAGCATTGCTACAAGATCTTTTATTTTCGACACCTAGTTTCGACTCGTCAAAACGAGTGTTAAAATAAATGTCAAAAAAATTATCTATTCTTGTGTTGAAATAAGTGTCGAAATGCGGGTCGGAAATAGCGTCAAAATGAACGTCTAAATTTTTTTTTTGGTTTTTTTTGGGTGATTTCTTAAAAAAATTCAAGTGTTTTTAGTTCTCACAGTCCTTTTATCAACCTAGTTTTTAGTTACTTTTCAAATAAATACAAAGATACCTAACAATATTTATAAAAATTAATATACCAATATTTTTTTGCCAAATTTTACAGTAATGATCCCAAATACAATGATATAGGTAGCAATATTTACAAGAAATTATGAAAATTGTTTGCTAAATCTCCCATTAAGTTCAATATGGAGAGGCAAGTGCTAAAAACTAAAACATGTGCTCCATGATAAAGTGGTAGACGAGCAAGCCTACATAGCTCTTTCTCCTCCCTGAGAAGCATGCTCCACACATCATCTGATGTCTTCTACTTCTTGAACTGTTGCATGCTCTGAATCATGATCGTCTACTTCGTGGCTTGTGTCGTGCAAGGCATCTATCATGCCATCCATGTCATGTTCTAGAACTTCCGAGTCTGTCAAAGCTTGCTCAGGTTCCAATCCCATTGAGGTTGTCTTTGCCCTTGCTCTTTTGCTCCGCTCAGGGTTTTTGTTTGTTTTGTAGCTTCTGATTGGTCTCATGTTGCAAACCCCAAACCATTGAGATTCTAGGTAGCCCTTCTCCTTTTCCCTTGTTTTTTATTTATTTGCACTTGCTTTTGATTATGTGTGTGTGGTGTGGGGTGTGTGTGGTTTTCAAAATTAGCTAACATGCTATGTTTTGTTTATTTTGCAAGCTCATGCAAACCCCAAATCTTTAAGACCCCAGGTAGGCCTTGCTTTTGATCTCTTTGCCTTTGCTTTTGATTATATGTGTGTGTGGTGTGGGGTGTGTGTGTGTGTAATTTTAGCTAATATGTCTTGTTTGTGTTTGTTTTGTAGGTTTTCAGTCATTTTCACTTGGGCACAAGCTCTCTCTTTGTCTCTCCTGCTCAAGTCCTCCGTCAAGACTCCAATTAGCAAACAATCTCTTTGGTAAGTGCCCTAATCTCATTGTCTTCTGTTTTTTAAAAACATTTTCTTGCTTTTGATGTTTCCTATGTCTCCTTATTAGAGTCATTAATATTACATAAAAAATAGTCTATCATGGGATCTTTTTGTACTTCATGAAGAAATAATTAAAAACTCACAAATACATCAAAGATTAAAATAAAGACTAAAATCAAATTGATATCAAAGAGCATAGCATAGCATAAGACAAGAGAAATAGAACATCATCACTATCAAGACAAGATTGGGTGCAATCTCCCTCCTCATGCATGTAGCTCCACTTCCACGATATAAGTATTTAGAAAACTGTATTCCATAAAAATAGCCCAAGGAACTAATAATAGTTGTGTGTATAGTTTGGGCTTGCTTTTTCCACTTTTGGTTTTTGCTTTACATATTATTATTAACCATATCAAAGTTCCTTTGTATATATAAAAACCTTTGCCCAAATATAAATGCTAATGGGCCTTTACACTTTGTGCACATTTGCATATATAATAATCTTGTGTGTATTCGCACATTTAATAACCTTGTGCACATTCACACATTCCATTAAGCTGATTCCTGCACACATTAAATCAAGCATATTTTTCTACTATTATTAAGCATAAAAAATATAATAAAATATATACCTATAATAGTCCTCTTGTTTGGGGAAGCAACTGTCCTCAGTTGTGTAGAAGAAAATGCTCCAACAACAACCTCATGCTCATAGCTATCGATGTCATAACCTATAAGGTAAACTCAGAGGTTCCAAACATGGCTTAGAGGCTGATTAACCATATCAAAGTTCCTTTGTATATATAAAAACCTTTGCCCAAATATAAATGCTAATGGGCCTTTACACTTTGTGCACATTTGCATATATAATAATCTTGTGCGTATTCGCACATTTAATAACCTTGTGCACATTCACACATTCCATTAAGTCGATTCCTGCTGCACACATTAAATCAAGCATATTTTTCTACTATTATTAAGCATAAAAAAATATAATAAAATATATACCTATAATAGTCCTCTTGTTTGGGGAAGCAACTGTCCTCAGTTGTGTAGAAGAAAATGCTCCAACAACAACATCATGCTCGTAGCTATTGATGTCATAACTTGTAAGGTAAACTCAGAGGTTCCAAACATGGATTAGAGGCTAATTAGGCATGGCTCACAGGTTCTTATGGACATGAAATACCACAAACTGACTTAGAGGTTCAATAACCAAGCATGGCTCAGAGGCTCGAGTGAATATGAACTGCAACAATAAAACTCATGTGACACCTAAATTGGTGACCCTTGCACTCATCATCAAATTACAAATCATATACACAAAATAACCTAGCAACATGAAAGCCATAAAATTCTATTACACTATTAACAAAATGATCTCCATCTTCATGCCACCTCTCAATCCATCATCCATAATAAGATACCTCAATCGGTATCCTCGTATAGTGCGACACCTCAATCGGTACCCTCGCACATCTCATGCCATGCAACACCTAAATCGGTATCAACTCATAGACACAATCTACGTTAGTTAAACAATTAATTGAATACATCAATTAATCCCAACGTCTTCATGAGATATAGGCAACCCTAAAAATGAAATTACACGTACTAATAGAGTCGGTACATATGGCTGTCCTTGATATAAAATAAAAAATATAATTCCCAATAAATAAGAGCAAATTCTCATATCATTCCCTCTTGTTGGAGTTGTAACTATCCTCAATTGTGTAAATCCATGAGAGAATGGCTTCATGATTGGTGTGTGGAAGACTAGATCAACACATAATGCATATGTAATGAACCAATCAAATGAATGTATGTGAAATAAGTGTAAATGTCCCATACCACATAGGTGCATTGCACATACACACATAGGATGGTAAAAGATAGAAGACATAAATGTGTCTTGAGTAAGTATATGAAACCAATCTTATGTCCCATACCACCAGATTAATTCCATACATCACTTCTTCAGAATAGAAGTTTGAGACGGAGTGGCCAGTTCCCTTTGAAACTTAAATTCTGACACAAATTTTCTTTATCTTAAAATTTTATGTAAGTTATTGAATTTCAACTAATCTTAATGTTGAATCTATGGTTTATTATTTAGGTTCTTAGGTTGTAAAAATATTATAGAATTACTTATGAAGTTGGTGATATTGAAATTATCTATCAAAAAAATTTTAACAGATGTGAATCGTTATGGTTTCTATGGATACGGGCTATAAAGTTCTTAAACATAATTTATGAGAAACTTAACATCATAAGAATAAAAGATAAATTAATTATGGATATAAGTATAGGAAATACTAACCTTGAGTTGAAATGCTGTTTAATAGGGTGTGAGATTGTAAATAAACAATAGATAGAATTGATTGTAAATAAACAAGTCTAAATCTATGTATTTACCTTGATGTCAAATGAGATGATAATGAAAAGATTAATTTGTATTTGAAGTTAAAATAACTTGAATAATAAATATGAAACTTAGCAATCATAAGGTTGAGTTAAGCGTAAGAGGGTTGTACCTTACATATATTCAATTGCAATGATGTTCTACATTGAGAAAAATGAGAAAGCAATGCGAATGGATTGAAATATAATTATTCTTCCGGGCCTACTAGGGTTATATTAAATTATTACCTTATAAGAAATAAAACTTATAGTAATATGGTTTGAAATTCTATGCATAAATATTTAAGCATGATCACTATGGTAAGGATAGAAATGACAAGCTTACTTGGAAGGTGCTCAAATCACTATTTGAAAGATAAAACTTACATAGAAATATTGGAAGAGTTATTTACTAAGTTATAGAGGGTAGCAACTTACTTGTAAGTGTCAGATAGCTTTGCTACAAAATTCATCATTAAAAGGACACAAATATCACAAACATATGTAACATTTTAATTTGTAATGATTAAAATTATGAAAACTAGAGAAACTTACTTAGGTTGGACTGCAAAATATTAGTTAGAAGAAAACAAATTGACAAATAAAAATTTTTATTTAATGCAAGTAATCAAATTACATAAGGCGAAAACTTAATTGGTAAATGATCGGAGATTTTGTATGTACTAATCTACAAGTGGGTTGTTGCAAGATCAGGGTGTGCAATTTTTGTCCAGTTTATGCTAGACTGGGACAACTCTTGGAGAGCAAATTTGGGGGGAAAGATACTTCAAATGAGATCAATAAACTAATAGAAAATATGCATACACTTAAATTAACCCAATATAAATTAGTATAATTAATCAAAATTAATAAAAAATGTGATGAAATGATTAAAAAATGATCTTTCCATACTTAGAGTGATCCAAATTTTTTTTCCATAAATGCACCATTACAAGTAAACTAGTCCCTATAGGTTTTAGATGATTTACATCAAAAATATAATTTTACTAATTAGATTATTAATATTTATAGGCCTTCTAATAGCCTGGAAGAATTTTGGAAAAGAGATCATTAAAAATCCAACCATTCGATTTACAATTTTGACTAACCACCACATTCTATCAATGTCTCACTATCTACCACTCTTTTGATCTACAAGATTGAGCATTTTAAAAGGTAGTTATTGTGGGTACAAAAGTGGCATATATTATAACACTTTAAAGACCTTGAAATATTAAAAAAAATAGACAAATAGCCTAAAATTTTCTCAAAAAATCAAGTTAAGCTCTATATTATGTGAAGATCTAAGTTTCAAAGTGGGAATCTTATATGAGTTTATATGTAAAAGATATTAGCATTTTATGGAATCAGTCCAAATTTGGGAGAGGGTGTATACATTGACTTTGTACCTAAGGAAATGAGGACTTTCGACTATCTCATGCTTAATCAGATTATGCAACTATATTCCCAAATTTGCATGTGATGTTCCAACAAAAGAACTTGAAAGGAAATTCATTCGTTAGTTAGGAGCTATTAGCCACTAAATGTGAACAAATGCCTGTTTTGCTACTGTTTACAAGGTGCCTGAGTGGACAAAACCAGGCACCCTGATCCTGCAACCACCCAGGTTAGTTTCAATTCATATTATAATATCAAACTTCAATATATATATTGTAAAGGCTCAATAATTTAAGCTTTATAGTGTTGGTAGTTATAAAAAAAATTATAGTTTAGGCTTTATATTACAAAGCTCTCTTTTTTTTAATAGAAGGTTTGAAGCTTGTGTAAATATAAGCTTTTTTATTAAAGCTTATGTAATAAGCCATAAGCTTTTAAAGCTTAAAATAGGCAAAGGGGAGGGTAAAGCTTATAACTTAGGTTTCTTCTTATATATATATATACTTCCTCATAACCTTGGGGGAGTGCGTGCAATTTTGAAAACAAGAAAAAGCTTTTTGCTTTATCTCTTATAATATGTAAGTTTTTTAGAAAATAAAGAAAAATTTAATTAAATACAAGCATTATACAGTTGTCTCTCCACAGCTTATAAACAACGCAATGAAAAACCATAGCAAAAAGAGCAACTCTCTTTTTTTAAATATATAATATTAAAAGTAAACTTGTTAAAGCTTTAATCTAAAGCTTAATAACAAAGGTTGGTTGAATGTCCACGGTCTGCGCATTGAGCGACTAGGAGAAAACGAAAAAAGGAGAAGAAAATTGCTAACTCTTTAATATATATATATATATATATTAAAGCTAAGCTTTAACTAAAGCTTAATCCTAATTTAAATGGCTGATGCTAGATATCGGGCTGCTGGCTGATGTGGCGCCTATGTGGCACACGTGCCACGGAGGCAGTCAACAGCCGGTTGCATGTGATTACTGAGAGTGAAAAAAAAATTTAAAATCTTCTTAAAATAGAAGCGCCAAATTTGCATGCGGTGCACGCGCTGTTGGAGCAGAAGGGGAAACCCCACGCCATTCAGATTGAACCTGCTGCTCGCTCGGCCGCGAGGGGAGCTCGTCCTGCTCTGCGAGCGTGCTGCTGCCATATTTGCATGCGGTGGTAAAGCTGCGCTGTTGGAGGAGAAGGGAAAACTTCACGCTTGTCAAACTGAACCTACTGCTCGGCCGCCTCATATCTCTCGTCCTGCTGCGAGCGTTCTGCTACGTGGAGCCTTGCAAGGTAGTCTCTTATCTATTCGATATCTAGCAGCAATGGTGCTTTTTTGTTTTTCTGCCCCCTACTCTTGTCATGCACTAAAGTAAAGCCTCACGAGAGTCTTATCATAATTCTGACTTTTTCTGACACAGAGGACACATTAACACCTTTTTTTGGGTACCTCATTTTCTTCCAAAATCAGGCTTTCACCATGTGGTGTAATTGATGAATCTTTGGTTGCTATTGTATATGCATGCATGTATGTATTAATTTAGAAGAAAGTATTGTGTATGCATGCATGTATGCTTAATTAAACAATGCAAAAAAGAAACTATTGATAATACAACAATGCATACAAGCTTAATGAAACTTTAACATTTACAGGAAAGTATTGTGTGTGTGTGTAATGTTTAATTCTATTCTATGTGTGTGTGTGTGTGCATCCATGTGTTTAATCCATGTTGTAGTTGTATGCATGCATGTGTACTAATCTTTGTGTGTCCATGCATGCACAACAAATTGCAAATGTAAGTAAATTAGTAAAATCATGGGCATTCAAGTGTCATATATTACACATATCATGGCCTTATGTTACTTTCATTTTTTATATGTAGCATAAATGACAACTTATATCATTTCAAGCACCATAAATAATGTGAACTCTCCATCCATGTTGGGAGCTTCAGAGACGCCAATTAGTGATCCTCATGTTAATCCAAAGCGAGAGGGTACTCCTCCAGTGGGAATAGACGTGTCGACATACAAGAATCCCACCCATTTCTTTGTGCGACACATGAAACGGACGAGGTGTGCTTTGAAGCTCTTGCATGTATTTGGAAGTTTTTAGTCTTTAGTCTCTAATGATTTTCAATATGTTTGAAAGCTTGCGGGTTGCCTTAATTTTGTTCTTTTGCATGTTCAATCAATGTATTCACATGTTCAAACCATGTATATTCACATGTTCAAACAATGTTTGTTCACATGTTCAAACCATGTATATTCACATGTTCAAACATATTTGTTCACACGTTCAAACAATGTAGATGGTAGGGATATTTTATACATTCTCATGTTCTTATTGTTTGCTCATAATACTCATGCTCAAACTCGTGTACAATCAATGATGTTTCTTCAAGATATTCATTTGCTTGGATGTATATATGCATGATTGTACTTATTATTTATGCGTGCAGTTCGTTGAGCATCTTGATGAGGGGGCAAATATTCGACAATTTTTTTGTAAGATTGTTGATTGTCACCATGCAAGGAAACCTTTTCCCTCTAAAGTGCGTATGGAGGCACATCTTCTCAACTGCCATGACATACGTCTTGAAATACCAGACGTACGTAAGGTAACGAAGAAGATGAAGCTCTCTAAAATGCCTGGCTGTGTAGAAGAAGTTTTAAAGCACGAGGCTGGCTACATGCGTCGAGCCAACGAGGGAAAGTTTGGTTCCTCCAAAAGAGAAGGTATGGGATCATCATGTGTAGCATGATTGTTAAGCTAACACATTTATATTATTGGGTTATATCAAAACTAATTGGTCATGGATGACATGATCTAATTGGTCATGGATGATATGATCTAATTTTGCAGGTTGCTATGAGCAACCCATTGACCTGTGCACCCCAACACCCAAGAAAGCAAGTGAAGGTGAGGAGGAAGAAAATGTAGACGTGGAGGATACAATTGAAGGTGAGGAGGAAGAAAATATAGATGTGGAGGATACAATTGAAGGTGAGGAGAAAGAAAATGTAAACGTGGAGGATACAATTGAAGGTGAGGAGGAGGATGCAATTGAAGGTGAGGAGGCCCCCGATGTTGCAAATGTAGATGTTGACAATACGCATGACATGAGCACACAGGTGATACGTAATGATAGGTTTTGTTTTATACCTTAAGCTAGCATTTGTTGATGGTGATGAATTGAATTGACGCTTTATTTTTTGTTTGTAACAGGTCGAAGAGAGTGAGCCTCAGGAAAGGCATGTTCATGGAGTGAAACAACATGCTCCCCTTCGACGTTCTTCGCGTTTGATGGCCAAGAACAACATAGCTTAGCGATATTATTTTTGGATTTAGTCATGTCAAAGCCTATGTAGCTTCTTTTATGTCCCGTTTTTTGTATGAGTTTGCATACACTCTATGTAATAGCCATTGTGGGCAAAAACACTATCATTTTTAATATGGTACATTTGGAATGGTTTCATGACATTCAGCCTCTCCCTCATGTTGTTTTAAATGAAGCTCTTTCTTAGAGACATGTTGAATGTTGAATGTTGTTTTAAATGAATGTAGCATTTTGTACACGCTTATACACGCTATACACGCTATTGCAAATCTATGTTGAAGTGTGTGTTGTTTCAATTTTTATATCTGATTTTTGTGAAGACAACCAAGTTTCCATAGCTAAAATTTGAATGTGTAATGTTGAATGTTATTTTAAATGAAGCTCTCTCTCTCTCTCTCTCTCTCTCTCTCTCTCTCTCTCTCTTCTCATACACGTTATTGTGAAGCTCTCTCACACACACACACAATCTTACACACACCAACTTTGTCTCTCTTACACACGGCAACACATGAACAAAATACGGCTCAAGACACACAATAATTGGTTGAAGACTGTGAATCAAAAAGCCATTGAAGCATTGGAGAGTTCATTACATAAATTCAAAAGGCTACTTTGAAGCTTTCTCGTCAAGCCTTTTTTGCATTGACACTTTGGTTTTCTTTGCAGGGGTCTTGAAGGGGTGAGCCAATGGGTGACTCTTTGATGATGTTGATTTCTTCTTGTTGCCCTTCTCAAAGAATGGTTTTGCCCGCTTCAAGGAGTTGCCGAATCCATCTTCCAAGACTTGAAAATTAGCTTGTGTGCTTGTTCGCTCATCCATTCTTGCCTTCCTTATCTTCACATGGCCCAATGTTCTCGTCAATCCATTGCAAGCCTCCTCAATCAAAGCCTGGTCCTGTCCTACAAAACAAGACAACTCTTGCCACAAGCATTGAAGTGTCTTCACATTTCCTTCTTGCTCAAGTACTTCACTACATACATGGTCCCCCCCTAATGTGGCAACATCATCACCATTTGGTTCAAGCACATCAATAGTAGAAACATGTGAGTGAAGTTTGACAGTAGACCTAGAAGCATCTCCCCATGCTTCATACATATGTTGGCATTGCTCCATAAGTGAAGCATGTGAAGCACCCTGCAACAACATCACCTTAATTTGGTGCTTACAAATATTTCCAAGCTCTGCCCATGCACATGTACAACATGCCCATTGGCAATCGGAATTGTAGACTGCGTAAAATGAAGCTTTTGTGTGCATGCTCTCCACTATAGCAACACCACCAACTTGGAATGAGACATTATCATCTGGTATATGAAGTGCTCGCTCATAAGAATTCTCCACCACTACTCTTTCAATGGCATTGTTTCTCATAAAACCATTGTCCTTCAACTGCTGAACATACCAATAATATGGCAAGCATGATGATGTTAACTTGTATAAGAGCCAATCCACCCGCCTCGAACTCATCCTTTTGGAAGAGCCCAAGAACTTATATTTGAGCTGCCCATGATATGACTCTATTGCTCCATTAGTGTCTTGTCCCCTGAATGTGGAAGCAATCGGGAAGCACGCACCCACATTTCTGCACATAAAACAAATGAAGTTAGAAGAGCAAGAAATGAAGAACGAACAAGAAGGAGAGCAAGTGTGCATTATTTTACCTATGAGAAGAGTATGTATATAAAGTTTAAAATTCAACCTTACCTAGTTTAGCCTCCC
This sequence comes from Cibotium barometz, assembly GCF_041138505.1. Taxonomy (NCBI): domain Eukaryota; kingdom Viridiplantae; phylum Streptophyta; class Polypodiopsida; order Cyatheales; family Cibotiaceae; genus Cibotium; species Cibotium barometz. The sequence goes on along the minus strand of NC_141066.1, from coordinate 8,957,502 downwards.
AATAGGTTTTGAAATACTCAATAAAACTCCCCTCATCTCTAAAGTTGGAGTAGAAGGTAGAGATAATAGCCTTTGCATCCTCTTTGATTATATGGTCAGTAGAATTTGCTGACCCTTGCATGTTCATGGTATTTCCCAAAGACCAAAACATAGAAGCTCTTTTGGGCCATTCCTTCACCTTCTTAATAAGGTGTCGGAGCCAACAACGTTTGACATGCCACAAGCATAGAAAAATGGGTTGATTGAACACCACCCTATGAAAAATAGAAAGGACACGTCACATAGAACTCAAACACACGGTTCTCATTAGTTTGCACTCAACACATATTAACATATGGTCCTAACCTGAGCGCATTAATCTCCGTTTCGGCATCATCAACCATAAAGGCTCTGGGCTCCCATGATTTATGAAAGTCAAGCATATTATCTCTAAACCTGGTTAACCAAGTGCAAGTACACTCAAATGTACCTAAAGATGTAAGCACCCAAGCAATGGGCACACCATTGCGATGACCATCAAAAACAAGGATTGTGTCACGTAGGCTGTAATGCCTGTGTGACCGATGGTGGCAGACCGGATGGAGAGGACGCCCATGCAGAGTCATGGGCGGCCAGGCTAGTGTGGACGGCAGGCCACACACTATATAGCCTGGGGGATGAGGGGCAATCCTCATTCTTCCTCTATGGCTGGTTGGTGAGCCAGAGACCGTCCCCTCGTGTGGTAACGCCCGTAGCGTTACCACAGGAGGGGATCTAACACTGGTATCAGAGCATGGTTCGATGGGATCGTCAGAGTTCGCGCGTGACCGAGGGACCGGAGCCCACTCGATGGTTTTCAACCATTCATCTTCTCACCCTTATCTCCACAATGGAGTGTGTGGAGGGAGGCAGCCAAGACATTTGGAAGAGAAGAACTCTCTCTCTCTCTCTCTCTCTCTCTCTTCCCGTCACACACAGCAAGCAAAACGCAGGTAAGCTATTTCGTTTTTTTCCTTTCGAAATTGAAGTTTGTCTGCATAGAGAAAGGTCGCCTATCTCTCTACTGTGTGTGGGGAGGGGGGGGCGAAGGCCAGCCGAGGCCCGTTGCTAATACTGACTCAGCGTGGGGGGGCGAAGACCAGCCCCACGGCGAAGGCCAGTCCAACGAGCTGCGTTAAAGCTCCGTCTACTATCTACTGTGTGTGGGGGGATGAACAGCAGCCCCCTACCTCACGTAAGAGCACCGACTCGTCTTGCAACATTTGGGGGAGGTAGCAGGCGAAGACACGACCTGCTGGCCGTTTTCTCTCTCCCTCGACTGTGAGAAACTGGCTGCGCGGCGGCGGCCAGGCCACCCGGCCAGCCAAGCCAGCCAGCCCTGCTAGGGTGGCGGCGGCGGCCAACCAGGGGCGCGGCGGTGGCCAGCCCAGCGACGACGGCCAACCGGGCGGCGGCCAGCCAGGCGGCGACCACCAGAGCAACCGGCGGCCAGCCACCAGCGCAGCAGGCGGCTAGGAGAAGAAAAGGAAAAAAAATTTAAAAAAATAAAAATTATTTATTTTTTATTTTATTTTAATTGTTCATTTTTAATAAATTAAAAATAAAGTAAATTCACACGGATCCTCTCTCTCGGCTGGGGAGGAATAATCCCAGCAGACAAGGGATAATCTGAGTTTTTTCGGCACAACTTCCCGAGCGAATTAAATTTTTTATGAGTTGCAGGCATTTTTTTCTCGTGGATCGGAGCATCCCGGACTAGCGACGCTTGTAGAGGCTCGCAGAAAACACAAATCGACAGGCAACCGTAAAGGGGGGTGACTATTCTCTCTCCACCACTTCTCATTTAATTAGCGTTTTTTTTTAGTAATTTCCGAGTTCTCGCATTGTTTTTGCAAGAATTAAAGATGTCTGCTAGACGTAGTGTGTCCCCACCGCCTTCTACTTCTCTAGGTTTTTCAAGTCTCTTGTCCTCAGTCGCGGGTTTGACTCCGACTGAATTGTCAGGCCGTACCACGCCCGACCGTTGTCTGGTCCGGAGTGCGCTCATCGATCACGCATGATCCGCCAGCGCCCTCCTCGTCTATTGACCCCGCCTTAGGACCCAGCGAGCCTGTAGCGGCCGCATTGGCAGATGACCCCTTTTTGGCCAACGAGCCAGAGGACATGAACACCGACGTCGCCGAGGGGACCGAGGAGGACCTCTTGGATTATGACGACGAAGATTATAACCTATTGGACCCTGCTGATGTCCTGACAGAGACAGAGCTCTCTAGTGGACTGTTTAAATATCTTAATGCCAAATTAAACAATATTCCAGGCTGATTTAGTCACGATGCTATAGAGCATCTCCACACAGTTAGATGCACTGACAGCCGCCTCGGCTAGTACTGCGACTTCTCGTGGTAGCCAAGCTCCTGCGGCACGGGTGAGCGTAGCCTCGCCAGTGTGGTTGCAGGAGTACAGAGGCCGATGTGCCTGCGGGGCCGTCCGTAGAAGCGACAGCTTCGTCGTTATTAAAAGACTTAAAGCCGCCTAGTTTTGGTGGCGAGGAGAAGGAGAGAAACAATGACTCGGTCAATATGTTTCTAGCGAAGTGGTCAGATTTGCACGCGCTGCGACGACAGCAGCCTAGCCGGATATAGCCCGTAGAGTCTAGCCTCTCATTAACTGGCAAAGCGTACAAGTGGTGGATGAGTTTGACAACTCGCCCTGCCACTTGGACGGAATTTGAAACGATGTTTCGAAAAGAATTTTTGCCTGTTAATGAGGCAGAGAGAAGCTGGGAGTTATGGGACAAGTGCTCGATGGAGAACAAATCCCTAACTCAGTACATCTCAGACTACAGGGAGATAGTACTCAAGCTAAAGGGAATCGATACATTCCAGACATTGCGAGGCTTTAAGAGAGGCCTCAAAGATGATTACCTTGAGTACGTAGAGCTCTTATAGTCTAAAGACTTAGCAGAGGTAATTAAGTATGCGCAAATATTTGATGACATCAAGCGCCATAGTGCACGTGGTGGTTCTAGCAGGGCCGAGGGTAGTGAAAAGAGGAGGTCGGGCCTCAAAAGAAAAGGGTTCCGCAGTGATAAACAAGGGGATAGGATGGACCAGGAAGGACAGGGTGGTCATTGGTCTAAAAAACCGCGACCATCCAGGAAGAAAAGAGACACCGAAATCCAAAAGAAAGAGCAATATATTAAAGCGCGAAAGGAAAATCGTTGCTTTAATTGCAATGAAGTAGGGCACACGAAGGCTGAGTGTCCAAAGCCTAAAGCCAGCACGAGTGGCAACGAGCCCAAAAAAGATGGCAAATCTTCTAGGCAGTTGCATACAGCGCAGAGACTCCCTCTCAGTTCCGCAGAGTTCAGAGAGGTGACAGTGTGTCATTGTGATGAGCATCACGCTTGTTCAGTGACACCAGCGATGTGGCAGCCTACTGTAGGTCCGCATGACATGGTGCGCATGTATGGCACATAGGTGGCCGTAGAGTCATAGTTTTTATTGATTATGGAGCTAGCCACAACTTCTTGAACTACTCGCTAGTCAAGAAGTTGGGGTTGACTGAGACCCGGAGGGATCATGAGCATACTGTTGGCCTAGCCAACGGATATGACAAAACGGTATGGAATACCGTAGTATTGGGGGTCCCATTATCTATGCAGGACTACGAGGCTCCGCTTGACTTTCAGGTCATGCACTTAGCCAGAGCAGACGTATATCTAGGCAGGGAGTGGCTGTATGGCTTGGGCCCTAGTTTAGCTCGGAATTACTTACATAATACGCTATGTTTTGAGCACGGAGGAAGAGTCATTACCCTGCAGGGCGACCGTACTATCCCTGCCACACCACTTATTTCCTCCATGGAGCTGTGTACATCGGTCCGCAGAGACCAGATAGCAGAGGTATATGCTTGTTACCCTCTTTTGAATTCTGTTTCCGTAGATGAAACGATAAATGATGTTTGCGTAGACAAACAAGGAAAACAAAATAACCTTGGACGAGACCCATTGTTTGAAACCCTGTTTGGTATGCATGTGATTCAAACAAGAAAAAATCCAAGGTGAATGACACATTAAAGAAAAAGTACGTAGATACTTTAATGAATGTATTAGAGGAATTTCAGGATGTTTTTCCTGATGATTTACCACCATCTAGAGAAGTAGACCATGGCATCGAAGTTATGCCAGGATCAAAACCTATAAGCAAACCTGCTTATAGATTAAGCCACTCCGAGAGGCACAGGAGGTGGAAAAACAATTGACGGAATATTTGAACAAAGGCTTTATTCGGCCTAGTTCAAGTCCCCGTGGGCATCGCCTATTCTTCTGGTAAAGAAGAAAGACGGATCTATGCGGATGTGCATAGACTATAGGACTCTTAATCAGATAACGATTAAGAACAAGTATCCAATGCCACGCATGGATGAGTTGTTTGATCAACTCTATGGATCGAGATACTTCACAAAAATAGACCTGAGATCAAGGTATCATCAGGTTAGAATTAAACAAGAAGATGTTGCGAAGACAGCATTTAGGACCCGTTTCGGGCATTTTGAGTTTTTGGTTATGCCATTTGGGCTAACCAATGCTCCAGCGACATTTATGACGTTGATGGAGAGTATTTTACGTCCATATCTGGGAAAATTCGTAGTAGTTTTCCTAGATGATATTCTTGTGTACAGTAAGACACAAAAAGAACACATACAGCATTTGTGTCTAGTGTTCGAGTTATTGCGAGAGCACAAACTATTTGCAAAGAAGAGCAAATGTGAATTTTTTGAAACAGAAATTCACTACCTTGGCCATATTATATCCGCCGATGGTACGCGGATGGAGCCAGAAAAAGTAGAGGCTATTCTTAAATGGTCAGCGCCGAAGAATCTCGAGGAACTGCAAATTTTTCTTGGCATGTCGGGGTTCTACCGACAGTATGTGAAGGACTACGCGAAGATCGCAATCCCGTTGACTGACCAGTTTACGGTCAAAAACAAAAAACATTAGTTGGGGGGAAGCCCAACAGAAAAGCTTTGATAAGCTCAAGGTGACCGTAGCAGCTGCACCTGTTTTGACTATTGTCGATCCAAATGAGCCGTTTGTTTTGGAAACAGATGCTAGTAATGAGGCCATTGGGGCCGTACTTATGCAAAGGGGACGCCCAATTGCATTTGAGAGTAAAAAGTTAGATCGTGCGCAGCGTAACTACTCGGCTTACGAGCGAGAGTTACTAGCGATAGTTCATGCACTGAAAAAGTGGAGACACTATTTATATGGTGCTACTTTTGAGGTCCGGACGACGGACCATGAAAGTCTGAAATGGCTTTCAAGTCAAAATGAACTGAAGGGTAGAAAAGCTCGGTGGGCAGAGATTCTACAGGAGTTTGACCTTCAGATACGTTACCAGAAAGGTAAGTATAACGTGGTGGCAGATGCACTTAGTCGCATGCCACAGATTAATGAACTTAGTTTCACAGTCTTCAAGAATGATTTCTTGGAGTCACTACGTGGTTTATGTGAGCATGATCCATCTTTTACAGAGGTCTGGCGCGCTGTACGCGTACGCACTTCTTCACAGACGCGACCACCTCCCTCGTTGGCACATATTAATAGTCCGGAGAGACTGGCCGAAGGTGCAACGAGAAGGGAAGCAAGAGTTAGTCCGGAGAGACTAGCCGTGTCTTCTGGGTATAGTTTGGAGCCGGAGAGTTCTGACGTAGGCCCTTCATCACCTTTGGCTGCCACGACTTCAAAGGGGAGTGATAAACTTCGTCGGGGGGGGGGGGGGGGGGTAATATGCTAATTACTCCATTGACGACGGGTACTTACTCTACAAGGGTAGAATATGTGTACCAACTATTAGTGACTTTCGGGCCCAAATTCTTAAAGAAAGTCATGATAGTCCAAGTGCGGGTCATCCTGGGATTCAGAAGACCTATGCACTAGTAAAAAGACAGTTTTATTGGCCTAGTTTGTTTAAGGACGTCCAGACTTATGTGCTGAAATGCAGTAAGTGCAAGGTCAATAAACATGAACGTCTTAAGGTTGGAGGACTACTCCATCCGCTGGAGATTCCTCAAGGGAAATGGGAAAGCATTTCCATGGATTTCATTACCGGTTTACCCAAGACGAGTCGAGGAAATGACTCGGTGTGGGTGGTAGTGGACAGGTTAACTAAAATGGCAAAGTTTATCGCCACCACGAAGAAAACTGTTAAAATGCCAGAGTTGGCAAAACTCTTTATTGAACATCTCTACAAGCTATATGGCCTGCCCGCAGATATAGTGTCGGATAGAGATAGAAAGTTCAACAGTCATTTTTGGAGGGAAGTCTTCAAAAAGTTGGATACTACTCTGAGTATGAGTACGGCAGATCATCCGGAGTCTGATAAACAAACTAAAAGAGTTAACCAAATTCTAGAGGATATGTTGCTTCTTACGTTAGTAAGAAGCAATCTAATTGGGAAGAGTACTTGCCCTTATTGGAGTTTGCCTATAATAGCTCCAAACACTCAGCGACTGGATTTACACCATTCATGTTAATGTATGGATTCCAGCCGAGATCTCCGATGGATGTAGGCCTAGAAAAGGAGAAGATTCAATCTGTCAAGGATTTCCTTAAAGATATGAATGATATGCTCATAGCCGCACGTGAGAGCATTCGTAGCGCTCAGGATCACGCTAAAACTTATGCGGATAAAGGACGTAGAAAGGTGACCTTTGCAGAAGGTGACTTTGTATTCCTCAAGGTTCCTGCACAGTCAGAAACCATGAAAACGGGAAAGTGTAATAAACTTTCTCCAAGATATTGTGGTCCTTTTAAAATCCTTAAGAAGATTGGGGACGTAGCATATAAACTTGAGTTACCGGAGAGTTCTCAAGTCCATCCTGTCTTCCATGTCAGTAAACTGAAGAAATCAGTTCACGGGTTAGAGAACACATATATCCAGAGATTTTGGTGGACTTGATAGAGCCACCAAAGATACCACATGAACCTGAAAAGATTCTACAATATCGTGACAAACATACCCGACATAAAGTGTACCAGGAGGTACTTGTTAAATGGACAGATAGGGATGAGGAGGTAGCTACCTGGGAACGCCGTAGTGCAATTTCCAAAAGGTTTTCCCAGTTTGTTTTCAAGGACGAAAACTCTTCTTCAGGGGGGGTAATGTCACGTAGGCTGTAATGCCTGTGAGACCGGCAGACCGGATGGCCATGTCCGGGGTTCAGTGGGAGAGGACGCCCATGCGGAGTCATGGGCGGCCAGGCTAGTGTGGACGGCAGGCCACACACTATATAGCCTGGGGGATGAGGGGCAATCCTCATTCTTCCTCTATGGCTGGGTGGTGAGCCAGAGACCGTCCCCTCCTGTGGTAACGCCCGTAGCGGCGTTACAGTGATCTAACACTGGTATCAGAGCGTGGTTCGATGGGATCGTCAGAGTTCGCGCGTGACCGAGGAACCGGAGCCCACTCGATGGTTTTCAACCATTCATCTTCTCACCCTTATCTCCACAATGGAGTGTGTGGAGGGAGGCAGCCAAAGACATTTAGAAGAGAAGAACTCTCCCTCTCTCTCTCTCTCTCTCTCTCTCTCTCTCTCTCTCTCTCTCTCTCTCTCTCTCTCTCCCCGTCACACACAGCAAGCAAAACACAGGTAAGCTATTTCGTTTTTTTCCTTTCGAAATTGAAGTTTGTCTGCGTAGAGAAAGGTCGCCTATCTCTCTACTGTGTGTGGGGAGGGGGGGCGAAGGCCAGCCGAGGCCCGTTGCTAATACTAACTCAGCGTGGGGGGGCGAAGACCAGCCCCACGGCGAAGGCCAGCCCAACGAGCTGCGTTAAAGCTCCGTCTACTGTCTACTGTGTTGTGTGGGGGGATGAACAGCAGCCCCCTACCTCACGTAAGAGCACCGACTTGTCTTGCAACGTTTGGGGGAGGCAGCAGGCGAAGACACGACCTGCTAGCCGTTTTCTCTCTCCCTCGACTGTGAGAAACTGGCTGCGCGGCGGCGGCCAGGCCACCCGGCCAGCCAAGCCAGCCAGCCCTGCTACTACGGTGGCGGCGGCGGCCAACCGGGCGGCGGCTAGCCAGGCGGCGACCACCAGAGCAGCCGGCGGCCAGCCACCAGCGCAGCAGGCGGCCAGGAGAAGAAAAGGAAAAAAAGAAAAAAAATTATTTATTATTTTATTTTATTTTAATTGTTCATTTTTAATAAATTAAAAATAAAGTAAATTCACACGGATCCTCTCTCTCGGCTGGGGAGGAATAATCCCAGCAGACAAGGGATAATCCGAGTTTTTCCGGCACAACTTCCCGAGCGAATTAAATTTTTTATGAGTTGCAGGCATTTTTTTCTCGTGGATCGGAGCATCCCGGACTAGCGACGCTTGTAGAGGCTCGCAGAAAACACAAATCGACAGGCAACCGTAAAGGGGGGTGACTATTCTCTCTCCACCACTTCTCATTTAATTAGCGTTTTTTTTTAGTAATTTCCGAGTTCTCGCATTGTTTTTGCAAGAATTAAAGATGTCTGCTAGACGTAGTGTGTCCCCACCGCCTTCTACTTCTCTAGGTTTTTCAAGTCTCTTGTCCTCGGTCGCGGGTTTGACTCCGACTGAATTGTCAGGCCGTACATGCCCGACCGTTGTCCGGTCCGGAGTGCGCTCGTCGATCACGCATGATCCGTCAGCGCCCTCCTCATCTATTGACCCCGCCTTAGGACCCAGCGAGCCTGCAGCGGCCGCATTGGCAGATGACCCCTTTTTGGCCGACGAGCGAGAGGACATGAACACCGACATCACCGAGGGGACCGAGGAGGACCTCTTGGATTATGACGATGAAGATTATGACCTATTGGACCCTGCTGATGTCCTGACAGAGACGGAGCTCTCTAGTGGACTGTTTAAATATCTTAATGCCAAATTAAACAATATGGGTAAAGTCCAGGCTGATTTAGTCACGATGCTACAGAGCATCTCCACACGGTTAGATGCACTGATAGCCACCTCGGCTAGTACTCCGACTACTCATGGTAGCCGAGCTCCTGCGGCACGGGTGAGCGTAGCCTCGCCAGTGGTTGCAGGAGTACAGAGGCCGATGTGCCTGCGGGGCCGTCTGTATAGCGACAGCTTTGTCGTTAAAAGACTTAAATCCGCCTAGTTTTGGTGGCGAGGAGAAGGAGAGAAACAAGGACTCGGTCGATATGTTTCTAGCGAAGTGGTCAGATTTGCACGCGCTGCGATGACAGCAGCCTAGCCGGATATAGCCCGTAGAGTCTAGCCTCTCATTAACTGGCAAAGCGTACAAGTGGTGGATGAGTTTGACAACTCACCCTGCCAATTGGACGGAATTTGAAACGATGTTTCGAAAAGAATTTTTGCCTGTTAATGAGGCAGAGAGAAGCTGGGAGTTATGGGACAAGTGCTCGATGGAGAACAAATCCCTAACTCAGTACATCTCAGACTACAGGGAGATAGTACTCAAGCTAAAGGGAATCGATACATTCCAGACATTGCGAGGCTTTAAGAGAGGCCTCAAAGATGATTACCTTGAGTACGTAGAGCCCTTACAGTCTAAAGACTTAGCAGAGGCAATTAAGTATGCGCAAATATTTGATGACATCAAGCGCCATAGTGCACGTGGTGGTTCTAGCAGGGCCGAGGGTAGTGAAAAGAGGAGGTCGGGCCTCAAAAGAAAAGGGTTCCGCAGTGATAAACAAGGGGATAGGATGGACCAGGAAGGACAGGGTGGTCATTGGTCTAAAAAACCGCGACCATCCAGGAAGAAAAGAGACACCGAAATCCAAAAGAAAGAGCAATATATTAAAGCGCGAAAGGAAAATCGTTGCTTTAATTGCAATGAAGTAGGGCACACGAAGGCTGAGTGTCCAAAGCCTAAAGCCAGCACGAGTGGCAACGAGCCCAAAAAAGATGGTAAATCTTCTAGGCAGTTGCATACAGTGCAGAGACTCCCTCTCAGTTCCGCAGAGTTCAGAGAGGTGACAATGTGTCATTGTGATGAGCATCACGCTTGTTCAGTGACACCAGCGATGTGGCAGCCTACTGTAGGTCCGCATGACATGGTGCGCATGTATGGCACATAGGTGGCCGTAGAGTCATAGTTTTTATTGATGATGGAGCTAGCCACAACTTCTTGAACTACTCGCTAGTCAAGAAGTTGGGGTTGACTGAGACCCGGAGTGATCATGAGTATACTGTTGGCCTAGCCAACGGATATGACAAAACGGTATGGAATACCGTAGTATTGGGGGTCCCATTATCTATGCAGGACTACGAGGCTCCGCTTGACTTTCAGGTCATGCACTTAGCCAGAGCAGACGTATATCTAGGCAGGGAGTGGCTGTATGGCTTGGGCCCTAGTTTAGCTCGGAATTACTTACATAATACGCTATGTTTTGAGCATGGAGGAAGAGTCATTACCCTGCAGGGCGACCGTACTGTCCCTGCCACACCACTTATTTCCTCCATGGAGCTGTGTACAGCGGTCCGCAGAGACCAGATAGCAGAGGTATATGCTTGTTACCCTCTTCTGAATTCTGTTTCCGTAGATGAAACGATAAATGATGTTTGCGTAGACAAACAAGGAAAACAAAATAACCTTGGACGAGACCCATTGTTTGAAACCCTGTTTGGCATGCATGTGATTCAAACAAGAAAAAATCCAAGGTGAATGACACATTAAAGAAAAAGTACGTAGATACTTTAATGAATTTATTAGAGAAATTTCAGGATGTTTTTCTTGATGATTTACCACCATCTAGAGAAGTAGACCATGGCATCGAAGTTATGCCAGGATCAAAACCTATAAGCAAACCTGCTTATAGATTAAGCCACTCCGAGAGGCACAGGAGGTGGAAAAACAATTGACGGAATATTTGAACAAAGGCTTTATTCGGCCTAGTTCAAGTCCCCGTGGGCATCGCCTATTCTTCTGGTAAAGAAGAAAGACGGATCTATGCGGATGTGCATAGACTATAGGACTCTTAATCAGATAACGATTAAGAACAAGTATCCAATGCCACGCATGGATGAGTTGTTTGATCAACTCTATGGATCGAGATACTTCACAAAAATAGACCTGAGATCAAGGTATCATCAGGTTAGAATTAAACAAGAAGATGTTGCGAAGACAGCATTTAGGACCCGTTTCGGGCATTTTGAGTTTTTGGTTATGCCATTTGGGCTAACCAATGCTCCAGCGACATTTATGACGTTGATGGAGAGTATTTTACGTCCATATCTGGGAAAATTCGTAGTAGTTTTCCTAGATGATATTCTTGTGTACAGTAAGACACAAAAAGAACACATACAGCATTTGTGTCTAGTGTTCGAGTTATTGCGAGAGCACAAACTATTTGCAAAGAAGAGCAAATGTGAATTTTTTGAAACAGAAATTCACTACCTTGGCCAGATTATATCCGCCGATGGTACGCGGATGGAGCCAGAAAAAGTAGAGGCTATTCTTAAATGGTCAGCGCCGAAGAATCTCGAGGAACTGCAAATTTTTCTTGGCATGTCGGGGTTCTACCGACAGTATGTGAAGGACTATGCGAAGATCGCAGTCCCGTTGACTGACCAGTTTTACGGTCAAAAACAAAAAACATTAGTTGGGGGAAGCCCAACAGAAAAGCTTTGATAAGCTCAAGGTGAGCAGCTGCACCTGTTTTGACTATTGTCGATCCAAATGAGCCGTTTGTTTTGGAAACAGACGCTAGTAATGAGGCCATTGGGACCGTACTTATGCAAAGGGGACGCCCAATTGCATTTGAGAGTAAAAAGTTAGATCGTGCGCAGCGTAACTACTCGGCTTACGAGCGAGAGTTACTAGCGATAGTTCATGCACTGAAAAAGTGGAGACACTATTTATATGGTGCTACTTTTGAGGTCCGGACGACGGACCATGAAAGTCTGAAATGGCTTTCAAGTCAAAATGAACTGAAGGGTAGAAAAGCTCGGTGGGCGGAGATTCTACAGGAGTTTGACCTTCAGATACGTTACCAGAAAGGTAAGTATAACGTGGTGGCAGATGCACTTAGTCGCATGCCACAGATTAATGAACTTAGTTTCACAGTCTTCAAGAATGATTTCTTGGAGTCACTACGTGGTTTATGTGAGCATGATCCATCTTTTACAGAGGTCTGGTGCGCTATACACGTACGCACTTCTTCACAGATGCGACCACCTCCCTCGTTGGCACATATTGCTAGTCCGGAGAGACTGGCCGAAGGTGCAACGAGAAGGGAAGCAAGAGTTAGTCCGGAGAGACTAGCCGTGTCTTCTGGGTATAGTTTGGAGCCGGAGAGTTCTGACGTAGGCCCTTCATCACCTTTGGCTGCCCACGGCTTCAAAGGGGAGTGATAAACTTCGTGGGGGAGGGGGGGGGGAATATGCTAATTACTCCATTGACGACGGGTACTTACTCTACAAGGGTAGAATATGTGTACCAACTATTAGTGACTTTCGGGCCCAAATTCTTAAAGAAAGTCATAATAGTCCAAGTGCGGGTCATCCTGGGATTCAGAAGACCTATGCACTAGTAAAAAGACAGTTTTATTGGCCTAGTTTGTTTAAGGACGTCCAGACTTATGTGCTGAAATGCAGTAAGTGCAAGGTCAATAAACATGAACGTCTTAAGGTTGGAGGACTACTCCATCCGGTGGAGATTCCTCAAGGGAAATGGAAAAGCATTTCCATGGATTTCATTATCGGTTTACCCAAGACGAGTCGAGGAAATGACTCGGTGTGGGTGGTAGTGGACAGGTTAACTAAAATGGCAAAGTTTATCGCCACCACGAAGAAAACTGTTAAAATGCCAGAGTTGGCAAAACTCTTTATTGAACATCTCTACAAGCTATATGGCCTGCCCGTAGATATAGTGTCGGATAGAGATAGAAAGTTCAACAGTCATTGTTGGAGGGAAGTCTTCAAAAAGTTGGATACTACTCTGAGTATGAGTACGGCAGATCATCCGGAGTCTGATGGTCAAACTAAAAGAGTTAACCAAATTCAAGAGGATATGTTGCGTTCTTACGTTAGTAAGAAGCAATCTAATTGGGAAGAGTACTTGCCCTTATTGGAGTTTGCCTATAATAGCTCCAAACACTCAGCGACTGGATTTACACCATTCATGTTAATGTATGGATTCCAGCCGAGATCTCCGATGGATGTAGGCCTAGAAAAGGAGAAGATTCAATCTGTCAAGGATTTCCTTAAAGATATGAATGATATGCTCAGAGCCGCACGTGAGAGCATTCGTAGCGCTCAGGATCGCGCTAAAACTTATGCGGATAAAGGACGTAGAAAGGTGACCTTTGCAGAAGGTGACTTTGTATTCCTCAAGGTTCCTGCACAGTCAGAAACCATGAAAACGGGAAAGTGTAATAAACTTTCTCCAAGATATTGTGGTCCTTTTAAATCCTTAAGAAGATTGGGGACGTAGCATATAAACTTGAGTTACCGAAGAGTTCTCAAGTCCATCCTGTCTTCCATGTCAGTAAACTGAAGAAATCAGTTCACGGGTTAGAGAACACAGTGTCTCCAGAGATTTTGGTGGACTTGATAGAGCCACCGAAGATACCACATGAACTGGCTGGGTGGTGAGCCAGAGACCGTCCCCTGCTATGGTAACGCCCGTTAGCGGCGTTACAGTGATCTAACACTGGTATCAGAGCGTGGTTCGATGGGATCGTCAGAGTTCGCGCGTGACCGAGGGACCGGAGCCCACTCGATGGTTTTCAACCATTCATCTTCTCACCCTTATCTCCACAATGGAGTGTGTGGATCACTGAACCTGAACCTCGTTGTGCGAGAGAGAGAGATTCCCTGCTAGAGCTCCACGCGTTCGCTTGCTGAACCCATCGACTACCCGCTTGCTGAACCTTAACCTGAACCTGCTGAACCTCAACCTGAACAACCTGCTATGAGAGAGAGAGAGAGATTCCCTGCTAGAGCTGCTCGGCCGCTGTACTAGACCTAAACGTGCTGTTGCGTGGAGAAAAAGACGATGACATGTAGGGCTGGAGCATGTAGCCTGTGTATTAATGGCAGCTCGGCGGAAGGAATCAGGTGAAAAAGCCTGGGGTGAAAAGGAATGGCCTGTTGACTGCCACCGTGGCACGTCACGTAGGTGCCACATCAGCCAGCAGCCTGATATCTAGTTGGAGCCAATTTAAACAAGCATCTCTACAACAGCCGCCGCTAACAGAGCATGGCGCTATTGAGAAAGAAAAATAAATTTTCTGGAGAGAAGGAAATTCACTGCGACAGCTGAATCGCCGCTCGCGCCTTGGTAGAGAAAAAAATAAGAAATTCTTTTTTATATATAAAAAACTTGGGTTTCCCATACATTTTTCCGCTATAATCAGCAATATATGCTTCTTTTCTTCTAAATTGTTTTCCAAATTATTTTACGAGCAATTCTCTACCTTCGATTATATATTTTGAGCATACAACATGCTCATCAATTCTAAAATTAGGGTCGTAGTCCTCTTGCTTTGCTGATTAAATCCATACAGACGGATCTTGAAGATGATTAAAATTTAGGAAGATGGTTTTGTGGTTTTCAGAAACCCACCAATGGTTTTTCACCTTTCTTTATACTTTCGACAATAGATTGATGGGGATTTATTGTCCAATGGTTAAGAATAATACTTCTTTCAATCACATATAACCATAAACCATAAACATATTCTCCTTCAAATTAAATTAAAGAATCACCAAAATCACCTATACCTTTGTCTCTTTCACCTCTTTGTCCAGAAGTCTTTGACAGGCTTCAAGAAGATTAAATTAAACCAAAGCTCTCTATCACATGATCTTTTTGTACTTCTTGAAGAAATAATTAAAAACTCACAAATACATCAAAGATTAAAATAAAGACTTGAATCAAATTGATATTAAAGAGCATAGCATAGCATAAGACAAAAGAAATAGAACAACATCACCATCAAGACAAGATTGGGTACAATCTCCCCTTGCATAAGTGTAGCTCCACTTCCATATGACATGAGTATTTAGAGAATTGTATTCCATAAAAATAGCCCAAGGAGCTAATAATAGTTTTGCGTACAATTTGGGCTTGCTTTTTCCACTTTTGGGTTTTGCTTTACATATTATTAACCATACAAGCAAACAACCACTGTTGAAGTAGCAAAAAACTCAAGCTCAAGATTATTCTTAACAAATGCACAAATTAAACAACATCCATACAAGTGGAACCTCTACTCAAGTCCGAAAATCTCATACTTGATATAAAAATTGCTTATTTACTTACTTTTTTCAACTTCGAACTGCACATTGCCAAACAAAAAAACTATAAATGAAAATGTCTTCCCATTTCAAGACACAATCTAACACATTTTAGGACATGTCAGGTATATACAATCAACATTGTACTAACCCATAGAAAATATACACACCATCGTACTCTTACAAAGAGTGCCAAGATGTTCTTGAGCTCATCTTATCTCAGGAGTCACATCAAGCTTGTTATATGTGCTTGCTTGATTAAGGCTATATATAGCTACACAAGCATGGCATGCACACCTCACATGCACATGAGTACATTTATGGGTGGTAGGGGTGGAGGGGGGGATAATGCAAAAACCATGTGTATTGCCTATGCAAAAACCCCCTACCTATGGATTTTCATACTTTAAATATAACCCTTTGATAAAAAATTGAGATGATAAAAATACCCTCTCTATTTAGAAAAACCCCTACCTACATTGTGCTTTTATACATCGCTTTTACAAATTTTGAGATAATAAAAGTACCCCTTCTGTTTGAATTTTGTAGTTTTTTAAATTAAATCCCCCCTTATGTATGTAAGCATTGAACAACTATATAAGAAAATAAAACCTCTTCTAGTGAATGCATGTGCTATCTTACATAATTTTCTATAACCCCCCTTGTGGCTCCAAACCAATTTACTAGTTTTCAAAGACATTTAAAGATGAAAGAAGCATGACTTTAATACTCCAAACAATGCATAAGAGAGTACAAATAAGTAGCATCAATTGCAAAGTAGTGCATGACATGTAGAGCTTAGGCCGATAAATTTTGGTGCTCTCACCATGTACATAGAAAACATTCGACTTACTTTTTCACCAGCGGGGTGAGGGTCACATTTTTTACCAACATTGGCCATTAGTGAGCCTGAAGAAAAGTCTAAGCCCACAAGGGGGTTGTGAACCATGGTCTATGTCAAAATCCCATATAGGACGTTTATCAAGAAAACCTTGCCTATGGACTTTTAACGTTTAGATACACTCTTTCGGGGTAAATTTTGAGCTTATAGAAGTACCCATTCTTTATAACTATTGTAAATTTTGAGCTCTCTCGCATTTAGAAAAAAACAATGCATGAGTGTACACATTGCCAACCTTGAAGTGTAAGATTGATCTCCATCATTGATTTGTCGAGGGATTGCACATGTCAATCAGTGTTGCACCACCAATTCATAAAATATAAAAACTTGTTTTCAATTATGCATGAGTTACACATTACCGACCTTTGACCCTAAAAATGGCCTCCAAGACAATGGTAGCAACGCCGTCAACAACCACCACTTTGTAGTTGGGAGGGCCATAGTTTAACCACTGGCACTGTGGCCCAATCAGTGTCAAGCCACGAATTCATAAAATATAAAAACTTGTTTTCCTTTATGCTAGAGTGTGTACACATCGACGGGGTCTTTTGATGAGAGTAAAAATGACCTCTATTAGGGCAATGTCAATCAATGTCAAGCCACAAATTCATAAGATATAAAAACTTGTTTTCAATTATGCATGAGTGTACACATTGCCTCCCTCTACCTTAACAATGACCTCCATTGTGATTGGTCGGACAATGCCGATGTCCATTGTCCCAGTATGAACCTAAGGCTATCTGACGCATAGTCTGATAGGAAGTTTATTCTAACTGTTACTTCTTGAGGGCGTGTGTACTGATGTAAGTTTGACTCAAAAAGCATGAGCGAACAAGAATCAAAAGCATAACCGACCAAGCCTATATGACTCATGAGCTTCCAAAATGAGCTCGTCGCACCAGCAAAGCTCCGTGTTATTTTTACATTGTTGTCTCTTCGAGACTGAAAAAGTCAGAAAAGAGAGAGAGAGAGAGAGAGAGACACAGAGAGACAGAGAGAGAGATCATTTCAAAGGTCAATTACATTACTGTCACATTAACCCACGACGTGATCGCTTGAACCAAAAATGCAGCATGATTCAAAAGGATCTGTTTAATATTTTACCTTTTCCGATTATATATCAAACAATGGAGAAACAATTTAGTTCAATGTCACGACGACGTAACCAGCGAGTCACGTGATGTTCTCCTGCGAAGAAAGTAGACTGCATACACACACAAAAAATTGCAGACATGTCGGACGCTAAACCTTGTGAAGATGTATGAAAAGTTTCACTGATCCGATCAGTAGAACTGTTGCATAGAGTGAGTAGTAATTAATGGTCAATGTCGAAGTTAAGCCAGCGCGTGGTCGGCATCATCATCCTTTACATGCTTATCAAAGCTTAATCCGCAACTTTTACGACGCAATCCCTACATGTAAATACTAGTTAATAATTATTGGATAGATCAATAATTATTAGAATGAACATATTTACGAGCGAACATTAGATTACATAATGATGGGATAAAAACACACTCTCTCTGTGTTTCTCTCTCTCTCTCTCATATCTACAACTCCACCACGAGCTCTTGGCAAGTCATGAGCTGCTCCCACAACGCCAACAGCTTTGCCAGCACTGAAGTTGCAGAAACGATCTCTTCTCCGCTCCTTTCTCCTGTGACTGCTTGACGTGCTTTTCCTCCCCTTTCTGCTTTGAATTTTTCAAGTCGTTCGGAATGATGCTCTCCACCTTCCACTTGCGTACAAGCCTCCATCGTACTTGGGTCCCTTGTCCGCCCACCTTCCACGCCAATCACCACCTTCAACCTGCGTACAAGCAGTGCTATCTACTCCTTCCAATTGGCGCCACTCCTCTCGACTCTCCTACGCCCCATTTCCTCCACGGAATCTCAGCCAGCCGTCTTCTTACTCCCTCCAAGCCCCATAAGCACCCTTCTGCGCCTCCCGTCGTGTGGAATGATGCTCTCCACCTTCCACTTGCGTACAAGCCTCCATCGCACTTGGCTCTCCTGTCCGCCCAACTTCCACTTGCGTACAAGCAGTGCTATCTGCTCCTCCTTCCAATTGGCGCCACTCCTCTCGACTCTCCTACGCCCCATTTCCTCCACGGAATCTCAACCAGGCCCCCACAAGCATCTCCATTTCCTCCACGGAATCTCAACCAGGCCCCCACAAGCATCTCCAACGCCTGCAATCATCCAATCAACACCTTCCACCACCGATACACAAGCTTGGAAGGGTCACCAAAAATATATCTTAACGTTAGTTCTCCAACACCCCGGCTCTTTAAACGTCAATGTAACCCGTCACCATTTTGGTGATCAACGTGCAGTTTATAAGAACGTAATATTTCCTTCAAAGAAAGGGCACGTTCCTTAGATCTTGTAATTTTTTGAGAGGAAGTGTGCTGACTCTCCACACATATGAAAAACGTTATATACATATATTTGTTTTTACAAAAAGCATATGCATATAAGTTACTTTATCTATTTAAAAAGTGTATATAAGTTATTTTATCCATTAATGAAATCAGCATATTACATTGCTCTAAAATCAATTTGCTAAAATCAAACAGTACTTGCAGTGAACTCAATTAGTTGACTTCTCATTTTTAGAGTCTCGGTTCGGTATTCTTTGAGCCAAATTTAATACATATAATGCATCCTCCCTCTTCAATCAAGAAGACATCTTCAAGCTCTGTTGACTATGCATTCTTATTTACATATAGAAGGGACTGTGAGAGAGAGAGAGAGAGAGAGAAAATCATCTAAGTCTGGTGATCATGGTGAGCAATGATGAAAACTATATAGAACTCAATTTTGGCATTATGCACATTTTGCGTGTGTGTGTGTGAGAGAGAGAGAGAGAGAGAGAGCGAGCGCGCGCGCGCGCTCAGGGTTCACTATAGAAGGGGTGGTTATTTTCATGATTTCCAAAGTAAGGGCGTTTTTTGTTGAAGTTAGAAAACTTGAGAGTTTGGTTCAAAAGGAGGTTAGTTAATCACCTCCAAATTTACAAAAAGGGTGCATTTAAAGTTTCCAAATGTAGCTTTACATGCAATGAGTGGATGAATGAGTTTGTTCGTGTGTGTAAAAGAGAGAGAGTGCAATCTGGAAAAAAACTTATATTACATTTCTGGTCTAATCATTACAATCGTTTCTTGCTTGTAGGCAAGGACTCAATGGTAAATAGAATCTTAGATCTAATGGCAACGCAAGTGACAAAATGTGCAAAAACTTTGTTGCCTCATGGATCGATTAACCCCAAAAAAGAAAGGATGAGTAGGTCCTTTTAACCCTAATCACGTTGAGGAAGTATGTAATATCGAAATGACTAACTTATAAAGCGATGAGGTTAGAGATGATGATGACGGAGCGCTAATAAAGTGAGTAAGCAATGGAATTAAGGTTATGATCAGCTAGCGATAGTCCACTAATGAAATGCGTTTCAATCACATGATTAAGATAATGATCATGCAGCTCTAGTCCACTTATGAAGTGAATAAGCCATGTGATTAAGATGTTTGCTGACAATCATGCAGCTCGGGTCCACTCACGGCGTTGGGGTGCCCAGAAGGGGCAAGAGGAGCTAAAGGACCTTTGGGTAACCTTAGAGTTAAGAAGGTCCAAGGCCGGGGAAGTCTTAATACAACGGGGGGTTTTGTACTGGTTGATGGAGGAGCCATTACTGACGCAATAATCCATGAGTTTATCGAAGGTGCCAGGCTCGACGACTCTGATTTCGAGGGGGCCGATCGAACGGTCGCAGTTGCGGCACTGGCGGTAGACGGAATCAAGAGATTCTTCTAAACAGAGGCAACAGGCTTCGAGGAGGTGGAGTTGGATGGTGGGGGACGTGGCGGAGGATGACTGGAGCTCCCAGAAGATGACGTAGTGGCCGGGTATGGTGGTAGTGTCTGCGAAGCTGGTGTATTCTATGAGGCTTGCACCGTCCGCTTCAGATTTGAGCCTCTTGGCCGCATTCCTGACCGCCTGGTGTAAACACTCCTCATCCGTCTTGTCTGCGTCTATGCTCAACACCACATTCTTCCTACATATGAACTGAAACTGCGGTGCACCATTGTAATACCCTGTCACCCGCAGTACATCCCCCACCTTGTAGCGGTATAGCCCTGCCAAAACAACCACCACAAAGACGTTGCCACATCAATTTACCATAATATAAAAATAGATACATGATTGCATGTCTTCACCACACCAATTAGTAGCCACCACCATCCCACATATTTATATGTCTTTCACCTTTAGAATATTGGCATTAATATACATGTGTATTGCATCCAAGTCATTGCTCACTTTTGATTAACCATAAAAAATGATCCGACATCTTCCAAGTTCCTAATTGGCCTCAATCACACCAATATAATTCACCTACTTGAGCCTCTCTTTACTATACCTCAAAGTTTCATAATGCCATTGCGAACATCGTGAAGCCATTTGCCATTCATTGAGGGCAAAATGCCCGATCCAACGGTCATTATCAGATGAGGTTACACCAACATGCCCAATTTCGAAACGAAAGAAACCTTTTGTTTTGTTTTATGAGCCGGGGTTTACATGACACAAAATGTGTCCCGTAACTCGAAGGAGACCACTTTTGTCACTAGTTTCAATACTTAGGTTCCTGTTTTCAATTTGTGCCGGAGTTTCGATCAATGGTCACACCCACCCACCCACTCGCGAGAAATTATCATTTAGAAACACAACAAATCTAACAATGTGTTCGCTTCTCCTCATAAAGAGGGCCTTATAAAACAAAGCTAGTAGGTACCTACTTAGTCATGATGATGAGATGCACATTGCCAAACACCACATTCTTGACTGATTATGAAATAGCATAAACTATTCCCCATAAGCTTAGCATCTTGATAAAATATAAACAAACAAACCCAAAGAATCTAAAAGAGAAGGTGTGAGTGTCATCATAAGCTTGAGGTCAAGGTCCATGCATCTTGATAAAATATATTTAAACAAACATCAAGAAAGACATGAGTTCTCTAAATTTTAAGTGGCCAAGACCAGCTCCAAAACCAGACAATTATATAATGACTAATGTGATCAAGCTATATAAAGGAATATACCCAACAAAAGCATGCCTACAAGTAAATATTATGTGGTATAGGCAATCATCAATTTTTAGGTTAAAGTCATTGTCACACAATGGAAGGCTCCTAGCTGTCCATTGGAGATTGGTTAGTCCTGATATTACACTTTTTACTATACAGATTATGATGGGAAAGCTTAATCATAGGACAATCCATGGTAATGACATATGCTTGAAAACTTTAATAATGCGTGTGGTCAATTATTATGCACCCTGACTACATTACCTAGCTAGAAATCAGAATAGCTGGAATGCACCTTTCTGGACTTATACTTATCCTTAATCGGAGAAGTACCTAAAGTGATTAAACGTAATTACTTGCGTACTTTTGTATAGACATAGTTATCCTTAATCATGTACAAATATTTTGATATTAGGGGCGATGAATCATAATTATGCGTGCTAATTATTGTGTAGCGAGTGTGACTCTAGAAGGGTCTGTTTTCAAGCTACGAACTTGCTTTAATAAATGCTTTTGTTGCTGCATGCATTGTTCATGATGGTGATGATTCAAAAAGGGCGAGAAAAAGAAAGGTACCAGCATAAGTTGTCACAACGAGCTCGTATTCCGCGCCAACCTTCACGTCGGTGAGGTCCACTATATCCGCCTCTTCATCTACTGTTTGACAAGGTGGTTTAAAGTTAATCACACTATTAGTGCTGCTTGATCTCTCCACTGGAATAAACTCAAAATAACCCATATTGGGCAAGAGCGTGTAGGAGACTTCAGATGGCCTATTCAGAGGCTTCAAATTGAGCCCAAAATAGCACTCTGATGAGGCATACATTGTGCACACCAGAGGAAGCCCACCACTGTAATAATCTAAGGTTGGTATATACTGAGACATTGTCCCAGTAACCACCACTTCAATGTATCTCGCCTTTGGCCATAGCCTGCTAATTATCCCTTGCCATGACTGCTTAGAGCACTCATGTGTTATCTTGTCTGCGAGCTTTGGATCTGCAGACAAAACCTTCATTACAGCAGCCCTTGAAGGTGTATCACTGATCTTTTGGCTTAATTGCCCATATCTTATATCATTGCATAGCTCTTGCCAGTTTTCTTCTAGAAACTTGATGGCCCTTAAAAACCCAGATGCAAAAACTGCACCCATTCTCAACACGTCGGAGTATAAGATGAGCCCACACAGCATTTGGCAATACATGCTTTGGTAGGAGTCCGGACACAAAATTGTCTCAGTTGGGCTGGTGTACACATTGAAGGGGTCATAGATCATGTCCTTGAATTGGCTGCTCTTGTAGTAGCTGGTGAGAACAGGCCTTGCAAGAAGACCCCCAGGGGTCTTGGTCTCTGACTTGATGAAAAGAAAATACAGGCCTTTGCCTTTGTCTAGTCCTGGTAGGTACCTGCATAATTAGGCATGATTTGCAAACATTCAGTAATCTGTAACTAAAATCCTTTCAGAAGAATGAAGCAAAATTAGAGAATCTTTCAAAGGATGGGAAGACAGGATTTCTATGTAGAGAAGCTCTATCGTGGCCTTCAAAGGGACCTGTGCACATACTCCAGTGTTTGGCTTCTTAGATGACCATTGACTATCCAGAAAAAATGACAATAATAATTACAAACTCCTATTACAAGCAAAGAGCTCAGAAACTCAACTGAAAAATGCTAATAATAATAAATACAAACTCCTATTACAAGCTGCAAAGAGCTCATAAACTCAACTGATTCATGACTGGCATGAGAAGGCTATAGAGGAATTTCTTCCTCTCTAACTCCTCTGGTATTGTGGGCATCAGCTTTCTCTCTCCAGCAGAAGTACCTGAGCTGCAAAAACCAAAAGCCATTGTGGGTTAGGCACCTCTAATTGCAAATTAACCCACTTAGTGTTCATCAAAAGTTTTGCGTTGGGTCTCATGAAGCAACCTGGTTAAGAACTCTGTGATGGGCTCTGCAGAGAGAATCGGTGATTTGTCACCGTCTGCAATGCGCTTGACGTAAGGTTCCACATCTTCATAACTTACAATGGGAATCAACCTCTTGAATGAGGCCTTGTCTAGAGCTCTCCCATCCAAAGAAAACCTTGTTAGATACTCAGTCTTTGCATTCCTTTCTAAGATCCTTGACAACACTTGGTTCTGAACCTTCCTAGCATTTGTTGTCAAGTACTCAATTGTCTCAAGAGCATCCAAAGTCCCATTGTTCTCATGGTTGATCTTAAGGATGTCCATGCTTGTGATTGGGTGGGTTACAACAATGATCACTTGTTTAAATAAAGAAGCAAAATGTGGTTCTTTCTAAATAAGGGCTTAAGTAAGCATGGCAAGCTAAGCTAATAAGCTAGCTTAGCAATGCATTTGGTGAGGGTTAATCATGGGGGGAGGACTTCTACTAATTCTCTATTAATCTAGAGAGAGAGGGGGGGGAGAGAGAGGGAGAGAGAGCAGTTGCTATAAACTAGAAGAAGCTGAAGAAGACCTTGTGAGCATGGGGAATTCACTAGGATTTAAATTTAAAGGAGGAGCTTGATGGGTGAACAGTTGGGCCTAGCTAGGGTGGAGGGGCTTCTAGTAACTAGTAGAGTGGAGAGGATTGGAGATCTATAATATTAAAAAAAAAAACAAGTAGCAGTAATCGGGCGGAAATAGGCCTAGCTAGGGTGGGGCCTGGCCCAGGGTGAGAGAATATAATATTAGTTCTTCTCTCTGTGAGAATAATATTTGTAAAATGGGCTCGTTGAAACTTGACAGATGTTGCTGATGATCCGCTGAGTAGGAACAAAGCAAAGGGGGGCATTAGAAAGGTTATGGGGGCCAGCCGCACGTGGTCATGTCTCCGCACGAAGAGGGGTCACACGTAGGCCGCCCTTGCCACCGAGGACCTGCCACGTAATCGCACCAAAGTTTTCTCTCTAGAATTGGTCTTTGCACTTCTACATGGCCAGCGAGATCATGAAGGATTCTTCCACTTCAATCTTTGAAGGCAAAGCCTTAGTTAACAACCATCCCCCCACCACTTGTTTGAACATTCCTAGCCAAATCCCTACATTGCTAGCAAAAGTGATGGGGGCATGGCACATGTCCACAAAACCACCATCCAGTATGTGAAGGTCAATATGCAGGCATGTGATTTGTTTCCTTTGAGAGTTCACACTTGAGTGTGCTTTTTCCTCACCCTCTCTAGTAGATGACACCCTATGATCACTATGAACGGGGTTAGAATATGGCTCCTTCACCAAGGACTCCCATACCACAACCACTTTAAGTATGCACCGCGGGTCAACGTAATACTTTTACACGCTTCATGTGATTCAACCCAAATCCATGTCATGGATTGCAAAGGCTCCCTTTCGACACACATCCACAAACAAGCATTACCATTTTATGTAAATGTCAATCCTTGCTTTCATCCTCGGGATGTTTACCTCTAAGAATTTTTATGTATCATGTGCATTCAAGGGGTATTTAAAAAACCCCTTACACTTAAATACTTTTATGAATAAAATGACCCCTTTTTCTTCATAAACTTACGGTTTTTTTTTTCAAAATTGGTTTTAAAACCCCTCCTGTAAATGTAATTCTGTAACTTTTTTAAATTAATATGCCTCTCTCCTGATGAACTCATGTGCTACACTTACACATTTTTAGAGGAGCCTTCATCTCCTCGTCCAAGGGCCTTTCAAAAGGGATGGATAATGCAACAAAAAACTTAGAAAGAGATGATTGGTAATCATATGAGTTCATAGGCCTATTGGTTAGGTGGATACATTCTATTTGTGGAGGCAATAAATTCAAATTTCCTTGGGGCCCAATTCTTGCACTTTTTTGGAATGTTCATTCGATGTCCAACCCATCCAAGCCGCGAACATAAATCCTCCCAATTTGTCTAGCCTCTAGGCATGGTTTTTTCTTTCAATTGCATGGACAAAATTTGTGTGAAGTGAAACGTCAGCAATTGAGATCTCTACACAAATAAATGGTTGTCATCTTAGCGATATACATTGTTCGGTAGATGCTAGATCTTTGTTCTTTGCACAATAAATGGTTGTCATCTTTGCGATATATGTTGTTCGGTAGATGTTAGATGTAAATTACGAAGGCATCCTAAGTGGGCTAGCTCCATTTGTTGTTTCCATACGCTAAACTTCTAACATATATGAACCATTTGTTTCAACAAAGGTGGATGGTTGTGAACCCAACCTAAAATAAAATACCTCAACATTTCTTAGATACATAAGATCTCCTTTCACCTAAACACATCAAAAGTGATTAAGTGTAGATCTCCTTTCACCTAGGCACATCAAAAGTTAATCACTTTAACAAGATCTACTTATTCGATCATGTTGATTGGTAAGTTCCTCATGCAATGTCCAACTCATTTCACTTGCCACATTTGCCACATTCCTCCATATAAGTTTGTTTACATATGTTTCCCTTGCCACAGAATCTCCCAATTATTATGTTTTAGAAAATGCTCCATAAGTTTCTTACCATGTAAGAACTCCACAAAGGCTTGCATTTTTTGAGAAATCACTCGATGATGGTCAAGTCTAAGGGGTGGCCTAGAATTTACTTGGAGGTCTAGAACCAACAAGGTACAAGTAAGAACATTTGAAACACATTACTAGAGGTTTTCCAAAAACTCACTGTTCATTTTTGCAAAGTTCTTTTTTTGGAGAGGTTTTTCATGCTTAACAGCAAGTTTACAAAACAGTCATTTCTATTTAATGAAAATCTCATTTGACTTTGACAACTGTTCAACAACGTCACAAAGCCCTAAAAGTAGATAGTGGAGATCTCCTTTCATCTAAACGCATCAAAAGTGATTAAGTGCGGATCTCCTTTCACCTAAGCACATCAAAAGTTAATCACTTACAAGATCTACTTATTCCATCTTGTTGATTGGTAAGTTCCTCATTCAATTTGCACCTTGTTTCACTTAGCACATTTGCCACATTTGCTAGCTTGTTTCTCCATATAAGCAAATGATTTTGTTATTTTCATATGATTCCCTTGCCACATAGAATCTCCCAATTATTATGTTTTAGAAAGCTCCATAAGTTTCTTACCATGTAAGAACTCCACAAAGGCTTGAATTTTTTGAGAAATCACTCGATGATGGTCAAGTTTGAGGGGTGGCCTAGAATCTCACTTGGTGGTCTAGAACCAACAAGGTACAAAGAACATTTGAAACGCATCACTAGAGGTTTTCCAAAAACTCACTGTTTACTTCTACAAAGTTATTTTTTCTTCACCAATTTTTTTGGAGAGGCTTTTCATGCTTAACAATAGTAAGTTGTATATAAAAAAAATCTCATTTGACTTTGACAACTGTTCAATCAACAACCTCACAAACCCTAAAAGTTTGATTCTTAATGTTTCGCATCCCTATAAAGACTTGCACAACAACAATTTATGCAAATCTAAGTTCATAAGTGTTAACCCATTCCAAGAGTTAACAAGAGCTAGTACCATTATGTTATATCAAGGAGTCAAGGTAGATACACCAAAAGGTCATACATTCAAGATATGAAGCAATGGTGTCCAAATCTACAACTTGGACGGGCGCTCGTAATGGTCCTATGGAATACTTATGGTAAGTTTCCACTTCAAGAGCATGTGGTAGTAAGTTAGGATGAAGTACCAAGTGATATACTTCATGGATATATTATGATTATGGTCATTGTAATAGCATTAGGCCTCTTATGAGCCTAAAGTGCCCGACAAGCCATAGTTTAAGTGAGTGTGAACACTTATGGCCATGTATATAAGCGAATATCTCTCATAATACAAAGAACTCTCCCATTGTGCAATAGAGTCTCTCTCTAATGCATGCTAGTGAGTATGTGTGAGTGAAGTGAGGTGAGAGGAGGGACGAGTACGTGTACGTAGTGCAACATGGCGGTGTGACAATGCTTGTGGGAGGCGCGATGGAATTGCTTCTCAAGGAGTTGTAGAGCTTGGAGACCTCAAGGGTTACGAGCTTGGCGATTGGAAAGATCCTCATGACCATTGTGGTTCACCAGGTAATCTCTTCTTGGATGTGTTTCAAGGGGGGTTTGGGTGAGCCATAACAATAAAAGGACCTATTTTCTTGACCATAGCCATCTATTAACTTCAACTCTTTAAGGTGCAAAACGTGCCACAAAACCTTTTTGCTAGCATTCCCTTTTTTGAAATTTGGCTATCTTGTAAGCCTCTAAAACATATATTTTTCCCATGGAAACATGATATAAACATCTACACATAAGGGAGCTTTTGAATTCCAAGTAGAGTCTTCAAAGGATGCAGGCATACAAGATGGTCTTTGAAAGCTAAGAATATTGTTCAATCTATCAAAGTAAGCAAGAAACATACCTAAGGGTGACATAACACACAAAAAGAATGGGGAGGGGTGAGTACACCATGGATAGCCCATCTATAGGGCCCTCATCATTGAAGAAGAATCAAGCTCAAGGGGAGTAGATATAAGGAGAGAAGCCTTAGGGGGTTCTATTAGTGCATTTAAGGTCACATGCATGTATGACCCCTTGAGAAACACCCTCGTAAATGCAGCAAGTTTGGCATACCCTCTTTTTTATAGAAATGTATTACACACCCACATACCCATGGATGGAACCTCTTTTCACCCACTTTTGTGATGATGCATCTCTAGATATAGGAAGTGGGAGAACCAAACCTGGCACCTCTGTTGATTCAATACTCCAACTCCTGCCAGCTCACCTAATTAGTGTTTCTATACCCTCTTATAAACAAAAACCCTCAAATAAAAACACTTGTGCATGTGAATGGTTTCTTCACATGTAGAACCCCTCTTACCCATTGTGTATATGCCATTTGTTAGAGCTCAAGAAAACCCCATATTTTCTACCCACAAGTTAGAGATGCATTAGAAAATTTGGGTGAAGACATCACATCCAACACCCACCATAATTTCAACAAAGAGATCGACATAGAATTTGTAGCAACCCAAGCTCTACCACCACTTTAAAAAGCTTAGAATGCTAATTTTACCTATCAAAGTTGACTAGGCACAAGGTTGTGTACCATAATTTTGTTCCTTTGTGTCTTCGTTTGTTCGACAACACGTTAACTCACCCTCTGATGTGATTTCATTGGGATGCTATGCTTGGTTAAGAATAACTCTTGATGTCCATTGGAAAAGAGTTAGTTAAAGGATGTAAAGTGTTATTTGATGTTGTAGTTGATTAGAGGTTGTAAATATAGCGTTCACTCCTCTTTGCACATGTTTAAGAAATACATAAGCCTCAATTATTGGTAAATGCATGCTTGAGAAATACATAAGCCTCAATTATTTGGTAAATACATAATGGTTAAAGGACGTAAAGTGTTACTTGATGTTGTAGTTGATTAGAAGTGGTAAATATAGAGATGACTCCTCTTTGCACATGCTGGAGAAATACACAAGCCTCAATTAAAGTCCTCATTTTTTTAAAACCATGATTCCTTTTTTCGTTTTTCTTCAATTAAAAATTAATGAGACTCATAAGCACGCTCACCCTAGGCCTCCCGTGGTGGGGAACACTCAAAGTTTGGTTACACATATATCCTCCATGAGCAGTTGTATACCTATCCATCAACTTTCATTAAAAAATATTACTTGTGCCTTTCTTGATGAATGGTATAGATTTGCAAGACAATCAAATTTATGGGTGGCAAGAATGGCTAATGTGGATGCCTAGTAATGCAAGATGGATTGCAAACATTTTCAAGCGCATCATTTGGGTTGGGAGCACTTTGAAGAGTCCCATTTCGAATCGATGGGGGAGAATGGAATTTTCCACATCAAAAATTCAAAGAAAAAGCCAATGTGGGTCTTCACCATTGGCTAAAAAGCGTGGAGTTCGGTTGTTCTTTTCCTTCTTGTAAAGAAAATGTAATGTATTATTCAGGACGAAAGAGTTATAGTATGTTATCTATTGTCTCCACATGCGACCATTTTTTGTGTACTGACAAAAAATAATCGTTTTCTTTCGAGCAAGATAATCAGCTGTAGCCTATAATCTCCACGAATTTCTCCTAAATAGCGACATAGTTAAAAAGGATATGTCAATTGTTGGTTGAAGACTGTAGTTCTTCTTCCCACCCTACCATCACTCTATTGGGGTAGCGTCGTAATAAAATTGGCTCGTCTCAAAGTGAGCTAAAGTGAAATTATAAAATAGACTCACTACACTCTTGCAAAGTCTAATGCATATATATATATATATATATATATATATATATATATATATAGAGAGAGAGAGAGAGAGAGAGTTCAGTATGCGCAATGCGCATATATATATATGTATATATATATAGAGAGAGAGTGAGAGAGGTATATATATATAGAGAGAGAGAGTGAGAGAGTTCATTTTGTGATTTCCAAAGCAAAGCCTGATATGATGTTCACAAAGAAGGGAAGCCACCATCCTAAAAAGAAAAGATTGCAATCTAGAAGATGTAACTGAGTTACAAAATTGAGGCATATGTGTATGTTCAAACCATGTGCAATGGATTGTCACTTTACCAGGCAAGTTAGTTAGGGGTGGAAGTCCCTACTTAAGTTCAATTCATGTTTGTTGGAGTGGGTGGACCTGCTGGATTCCACTTTAAGAAATAACAGTTTCATGCTGCTATTGTCATATTTACATGGCAGTCCGTGTGTTATATTTAGACAAAGTAGACATTTAGGGTCTGCCATGATCAGAGAACATCCACGTAGGCATGTGTGCTCTTATCCACGTAAGCATATTTGTTGTAGCGTTTGCTTTTGTTGTTTTGGCCAACCAGTCAACGCCACAGAACTCCTTCTGTTTTGCCTGCAATTTTTGTCTGGTGTACTCCCTCTATCTTATCTTGACACTTCTGTTGATCGACGACTCATTCTTTGAATCCATCCTGGCCAAAAGCAACTGAACAGAGAGCATATTTTGTGGATCCCAACAGCCTATCGGAACAGCTGAGACAACTGTCCTCCTCTAACTCTCATGCTCACCCGCTTCATCCCTCTAATTATTATTATTGCTGTTTCCAAGCTCCAAATTTTAGTTTATTATTTCTTTTCCCGAAATATTTTTCAATAATTACACGCTCTCAGCCATCATGATTGAATCTCCTATTTCATGCTTTTCCTTGTATTCTAAAACCTTACATCGACATCTAAAATGCATGCACGGAGAGTGGAATTAGACTAAATTTGTTAAAAGAAATAAACAGCTTGAGAGCTTATATAAAGACGGAGAATTTAAATGAATTCTGATAAGATGGAAGAAAAATCCCATAGCCGATAGTGGGTTCTCTCTCTCTCTCTCTCTCTCTCTCTCTCTCTCTCTCTCTCACACACACACACACACACTGTGTACACGTACACAGCTAAATACATAATTTCGATAAATAAATTTATACAGCATAGCAGCCGTTCACACGAAAGGTGACAGATGGACACATAGTTTGCAATATGCTTTACACAAAATCGTGCAAGCTGAAAAAGGTCAAAGATTGTGGGGACAAGGTTAATCTGTGGGGGGCCGTAGTCAGCACCTGGCAAAAAAAAGCTGGTGTGAAGAAGAAAGGGGCCAGAAGCCAGGACCACGAAGAGAAAAGGAAGGAAGGAACATTACAAGGATGGCTGAGAACGACAGATTGAGACTTGGACAAGCTTGGTGAACCGTATTGTCTCCGTAGGGCTGCGGCCTTCCATTATTGAGCCCACATTTTTTTGCCATATTCATTAAACTATTCTAGAGAAGACATATTTTAAGATTTGTGATTTCTTTAGCCCTGTCTTCAAGTAAAGGTCAACTTCCGCAAAATTATTGGCCAAAATACAGCATCCGGATTTCCATTAAAACCATGGATTCTCGTTGCTCAACCATCCCCTAAAATCTAATGGTACACTAATGTGATCTTCATCAAAAGGTTCTTTCTCCATATATGGCCATTGTTTTGCCTACATGTGTGAATTGTATGCATATATATTCTCGCCTATCATATCAATCTAATAAATCTAGTGGCTCTACTATGCGTAAAAATTCACATCTTCAAATTCCAAACTATGAGATTTGATTAGGGTTGGTTTACGCAATGGTTGTAAAGGTTTTGCCAAATTTTTTATAAAGGGGGGCGTTCGCAAATGTTCTCAACTAGCTAACCTTTTTTATAAAGGGGGCATTTATATTCTATTATGTTTTGTATTAAACAATCACTTTTCATTTTCCACACAACTACTCCTGCCTAATCTACACAACAATCATATAGCAAGTAGGGGCATTTGTGACAATTGGGATAGAGGATGCACTTGTGGCATACGGCACATGAAAAGACAAAGCAACTAAGAATGTAGAGGAAAACCTCTAACTTAGCTAAGATACTTGCACAAATTTTGCAAGTGGCCCCAACATTACCTCCCCCATCCCTCCACTGATGACCACTTCACACCTCTTTGCCACACCTACCTCCCTCTCTCTAAAGTTTCTATGTGCACTCCCCAACCCATTTTGTCTCTTGCCCATGCTAGGGTATATTCAAAGGACATGTTGAAGGGAAGGAGAAGGGCCATCTCAAATGTGGGGCTCTTTACATGTAGGGGACTATTAAGATGCATTTTGAGAGAGAGAGAGAGAGAGAGAGAGAGAGAGAGAGAGAGAGAATGATATTTTGCATTTTTGTGTGGAGGGCCTAGGAGGAGATGTTGGTTGAAGCAGAAGAGGGGATGGCATTAGAATGGAGTAGGGGGATGAGGAGAGGGCATATCCATACATGAGGCCCAATTGGTGGTTGGAGAGAAATCGAAGGGCTAGCATTATGGGGCGCTTGCCAAGAAGAATGTAGGCACACTCTCGTATCCCCCTCTCTCCATGCAAATCACTCCAACAATTTTTACATCCATACCCACTAACCCTCCTTTTCTTTCACAACCTTACTGAGAGCCTATCCATGATCCAACCCATAAGTTAGACAAATCCCTCATGTGACGTGCAAGCCCTCATATGGAGCATATGCTATAAAGTAAACGATGGTGAGGAGGAGATTCTACTAGTCTCATGCATGCATACAAGATGCCCTCCATTTGTCGTTAGGCTTGATGGTGAATATGAGTGGGAAAAAGAGGGGAGGGCCTTGAGAGGATTGAAAAAGAGGGGAGGGCCTTGAGAGGATTGAAAAAGAGGGGATGGGATTTAAGGAAGTGACGTGAAGAGGCTAATGATGGTGAGCTAGGTGGGGAGAAAGAGATGTCATCATTACATCAATGTGAAGGTCTAAGGGCATAACAACACTAACTACACACACAGAAAAGAAGGGGGGTTAACATATATAAGATATTAGCATGTGTCCCATGCATAGTGGAGATTGACCCTTTCCTTTGCACCATTGACATGGGGTCATGACTAGTGCTAATAATAATTTCACATAATTTCGATCAAAGACTCAAGTTTGAGTATGTTTATTTTGCCCTTATATGCCTTGTCTATGCATGGATTCTTTTAAGATTTGTGTAGGCTCTAATACCATTTGCAACTAGTGGCCTTTTTTTTCCCCAAAAAGCGATGCATGGATTTTGTGCATCTTTATATGCTACTAATGCTGGAAAATGGAGCTCTATACCAACATTTGTGGTCTTGCATGCACAGTGACGGCCAAAGTTGCCACTGTAGTAGCCAAAACAAATGAACTCCTTAAATCCTCCTTGATATTGGTGAATCTCTAGCTTAGTGTTTATGTACATGAGTAGGAGTGGTGCATTTGTGTTGTGTTTTGTTTACCGAGTACCCATTCTTTGATTTACATGCACAAATCAACAAAAAGTAAAATAGCTAATGGACATGATTGATGTCTTTAAGCCATAGGTGGTTCACACCCATCGACTTAGTTTCACACGCGTAAAGGACGTATAAACAAATATCAAGGTTATTTGGGGCTCCCAAGGTAATTCTTCCATTTGGTTGGCACCCATGTGCTATTTTAGATGGTCAAATGAATGGTTGGTTCCTTAGAGTATAAGTGGCAAGTGATGCTCCCAACTGCAAAGAGTCTCCTAAAGCTTCTTTAAAACTACACCTAAAGAGTAGGTAACTATTAGAGCTAGAATTCTAAAACCAACTTTCAATATTTTAAGGTTAGTCCCCGAGTGTTCACTCTATACAACTGTATGATATATGATATCATATGAGTTATCTAGTACAATATTATGAAATCATAAAATAAACAATGTATACAAGGAGTGTATTTATAGACCTCCTTTAGTTTATATATGTAGGTGGGGTGTCTGAATATAGGAGGATAAATGTACTTACATTAGATTCTCTTTTATACATTTGGCCATCTTAAAATGTCTCAAAAATATATAAAAGTGGTTTTTACATAGAGGCTTGAATGTAGGTGATAGGAGCATTTCTTGAAGAGGGCCACCATAGGTGTTAGTCTTTGCATTCACTCACATTTGTCTCACATTTGGCTGTGCATTCTTAGAAGAGACATAGAGATGCACCATTGGTGGCCAATGATCTCTAAACATGTGTTGAACCATGAGACCCCAAGCAACACGATTGGAAGCCAAAAAGTTCAACATTTGGGGCCTCACGTGAACAACCTCCTATGGGTCGGGACTTCCTTTACTGAGATTACATTACATTTTAAGTTTTTTTAAGCAAACGACATTTCGAATAAACTTACGAAGGTGAAATTGAATGGTGATGTTTGTATATTCTCATCCATTAAACAATTAGAGTGCACGATTTCTTTCTGTGAGAGAATCAGATGGTGGTCCTGACTCCTCCTCACCTACTCACAGGAAGTACTGGTCTCATCCCAACAAGGTGAGGAACGTTTGCAAGTACTACTGTCGAGCACTACAGCGCAAACTTCGAAGCATTCAAATGTCATGCACGCTTAGCTGGCTGGTGTCACGGTGAGGCTGAGCGGTGTGTCTCTCTCTCTCTCACGCGCATACAATCTCTCTCTCTCTCTCACACACACACACACACGCTCTATCTCACTCGCTCGCACGCGCGCGCGCACACTCGCTCTTTTGTGTAAATCCGTCAATTCCAACCTAATACGTGCTCTTTTCTCTCACTCACACACACACACACACACACACACACACACACTCACTCTTTTGTGTAAATCCGTCAAATCCAACCTAATACGTGCTCATTTGCCTCTCTCTCTCTCTCTCTCTCTCTCTCACACACACACACTCTCTCTCTCTCTCTCTCTCTCTCACACACGAACACACTCTCGCTCTCGCACCCTCTTGTGTAAATTAACCACATTCCAATTTGTACCGGTCTCCGTCAACTCCAACCTAATACCTACTCTCTTGTTTTCCGCCTGACACACACGCACTACGAGTGTGAGAGGAACTCCTCTCTCAGACTTCAACCACCCCTCGCTTTCTTTAGGTTTGGGGCGCGAAGCGAACTAGAAGGGGAGCAGCCCCGTGTCGTGACATGATTCGCCGATACTACAGGCACCTCGTTGCTATCAGCAATGTTGCGTTTCCACATCCTATGCTGCTGGGATGATAGCCGACACAGTCCATCTGGATGAAAGAGATGCGGTGCTCTCATCGCCATACAGGACGGCTGCTTCAAGGTGGGTTGCAGAGACACTGATGTGGCTTGCCTCCTCTTAAAGTCTAGCCTGGTCCCAATTTTTATATGTACACATGTTCGTTGATTTTTATGCAAGTTAAATATAACTCATATGTGCACACCAAGGGGTGCTGAATTTTTCCAAATTAGTATGCTCTACTAGGTTACCCAAACTTTTGTTGTGTCCAACCTAATTTGGTGCCCCATTTGCCAAAAAGTAATGTCAACTTGTGTGCCAAGTTATTATTGTGCTTAAGTTGTGATGAAACTTTGTGCTTAAGTTGTGATGAAACTACATCCAAATTGGCAACATTGGGGATAAGTTTTGATGGGACTACATCCAAAATGGCAACTTGCCAAGGTCTATGCTATTATCGATTGCCAAGTTATGACAATTGCAATTGCTAGTGCATAATTTGGTACCTCACTAGTGGTGTTACCTACCATTACCAAGTTAGTAGATTGTCCCAAATGCAATGCAACTAGGTAGCTTCTTCACACATAGAGATTGTTAACTCACTTGGTCCAAATAAAAGGAAGGCCCTCTTGGAAGCTCTCTTAGGTTACTTTAAGTCATGCAGCTTGTGATGGATGCTGATGATTACCTTCCCGTAAAAATCATTTGTAATAAGTCCTACTAACTTGGAAATTAACTTTCCAAATTAGTAGAATGCATCCTCTAGCCCTCACCTAAACTCTCCTCCTAGATTATTTGATATTAGCGGAACTTGTCATATGAATGGTTGTTACCCAATTGCCAAGTTGTTATTAGCTTGCCAAATTAGTATGCTCTAGTAGGTAACCCAACTTTTGTTGTGTCCAACATAATTTGGTGCCCTATTTGCCAAAAAGTAAGAGCAACTTTTCTAGTGCCCTAGTTACCAAACTAGTAGCAACGTGTGACTATCCCTAATCTAACTGTCTATTGTATTTATTAGCGGGTTAAGTTTGATGGGACTATTTCCAATTTGCCAACTTGTTGTTGGGTGAAGTTTGATGGGACTATTTCCAATTTGCCAACTTGTTGTTGGGTTAAGTTTGATGGGACTACTTCCAAATTGCCAACTTGTTAGAACTTGTGCTACTACCAAGTTATTATTGGGCTTAAGTTTTGATGGAACTACATCCAAATTGCCAACATTGGGTTTAACATTGTTACCCAATTGCCAAGTTGTTATTAGCTGGTTTGACACCAAAGAGATTTCGGATTCTTACTTTGTTGCTTCCATAGACAAAGATGTGGCATCCATCCTTTGCTTAGACCCATTGCAATGATTCAAACACACTTAACACCTTAATGAGACATATATTTAGCAACCAAAATGGTAGGTAGGTACCCAAACACAACCATTTTAAATGGCATTTTGTGTCCGATTCACATGAGGTTGGTTTTAGCACCAATTTCCGAGCTCCACTAGTCTACACAAATAAGCACACAAACACGGATAAAGAGATGTAGGTTTGGTGCTCCAATGAGTTGGAACGTGGGTAAAGGTAACGTCCAACTTGCCTGCCTGCCTGCCTGCCTACATGTATGCCGGCCTTTCATTCAGAGAAAGATTTATGGGCTTTCCAAGGCGAGCTTCCAAAAGAGAGAGATCCAGTTCCCTAGAAAAGCAGGCTTTTAGGTGTAGCCGCTACAAACTTTTTCATAGAATCGACCAATGGCAACACGCGACATTCAAACTTGGACGCAACCCTTTTCATTTTCTTTTAACACCACTTTGATTTCCCAAGAAAGCCTTCAACCGTC
Organism: Cibotium barometz; assembly: GCF_041138505.1. NCBI lineage: Eukaryota > Viridiplantae > Streptophyta > Polypodiopsida > Cyatheales > Cibotiaceae > Cibotium > Cibotium barometz. The sequence goes on along the minus strand of NC_141066.1, from coordinate 8,920,917 downwards.
TCTACTTAAATTGACTTTCTCAAAGGTTTTTTTAAAAATAATAATATGAGACTATGGCCCATCTTCAATTTACGATGAATTGCTTGGAGTACTTTACTCTCTCTTCTAAATTCATACCCCCCCACACCAGCTGGCCAAGCCCCCCTCCAAAATACTAGAGATCGTGACGCATGATCACCTCTTAGATTAGGATAAATGATCCCCCTAATGATTTGCATGGATCCTAGCACCAAAAACCAATGCAACATTTTGCCCAAACTCTTTCAACAATATATTTCAATAACATATGTAACATTTCCAATGACCTCCACTTTGTCCTCCCTAACTTTTGACTAGGACCAACAACACACTCATTGGTCTTTGACCTCCATCACGTTTAAGCGAACGTTGAAAAAGTTTCTCTCTCTAATATGACCAAAACACAAGTTTTTCTTACAACATGAGGGAATTTGATATTATATCATAGTTTGAGGAGTCTTTCTACAAAATCATATTATATTGACAAATGCTTGACTAACTAGAAATTCATTGATTAATTATAATGTTCACAATATGCCACCCTCGATATCGACCTCAATACAATGGGTTTCTAAGAGTCAACTAAGGGAAATATCAAGGCCATGAAACATGCGATTGTTTAATTAGGGTTTGCCTCATTCTAACCAAGCTGTTTTTACAATTTCTTTAAAAATTTGCATAAACCTTCTTTACTCAAAGAAAGGCAATGTGAGACAAATAGAAGATTCTTATTACATTAATCATGGCATTGAGATCCACTTTACAATCCCTAAGTGCATCCAAGCAATGAATACACGTTCAAGTACAAAAAGGACAAGCATATTATGTGACTTCTGGATAGACATCATAGACAAGAAGAAATAAGAGAGAGAGAGAGGTATGAGGTGCATCATTCTTCTTCTCCTTCTTTATCTACACAATATTGGAGAGCATATCGATTATGAGAAGGCATGTAAAAAAAATTTGTATTATATGTATCTCCTCTTTATATACGAATTCAAGAAGCAATATCATACATCATGTTCATTAGTTTCCTATGCTTGTGTGTGGTAATACCATTACCCATAATTATAGGCTCAAGCACAATAAGCTCTACGTTACCCTCATCACATGAATGCAAGCTTCATCAGATAGAGGCAACTACAACTTTGATGATGGCCATGAGAATGAAGGATTGGCAATGTTGAGATGTACGGTGCATCAATGGATAAATGATCTAATAATGGGCCTCTTGGCTTATTTCTTAATCTATCTCCTAATGAAAAAGTGTTTGAGGTGGATCGATGAGGGGGGGAGGTGGACATAATGAAAGAGGATTTGAGGTGGAATGATGAGGGGGGAGGTGGAGTGCACAGTTAAGGTAGACCAATGAAAACTAGTGGCTTGACCCGTCCCTGATGGGCAAGAGTATTCTTGCATGCATCCTTGTCGACCGACTGAAAATTAGTGCAGTAGAGAGAGATGTTGCTCTAGAGTTCCAAGGTTACGGGTTCAAGCCCTCATTATGTAAGCGATCGCATGCATGGGTGTGAATGTTGTGTTGCACTTTCTACTTTAAGCCAATTCCCAAAAAAAAAGAAACACTCGTCCTCAAAGGGTACATAGAGATAACCCTTATATTTGAAGCCCATGATGGGCCCCATGGTTCTTAACTTGCCCACCTATATATAAACACACCATGCTTGCCATATATATCTATGTAGAAGCTCCTAAAGCACTTACTTTCTTTGAATAAAGCACCAAACTTGGCGTAAATATATAGGTAGCATTCCAACCCAATATAATGTTGACAATCTGAACACACCTGAACAAAGCTTTAAAATAATCTTCAGGCAATTAGATTATCTCTCCTAGGAAGCCTATACTCCTCGCCTCCATCTGGAAAAATAAATTTAATATTTTTTTAAAAAGCTATAGCCATATATAATTTTCGTGGAAAAAAGGAAGGAAAATGACAAAACCTTACAAAACTCATTTGGTGGATCAATATTTGAGGCGAATGGGGTTTGAACAGGCTTGTAGATAGCAAATCGAAAAATTCTGTATTGTCTAGTGCCTATGACTCGAAAATCTAACCTATCAAGCTTTTCATAGTCCACAAACATTACTTGTATATGAAGTTGATGTGTGATCTTTTGCAATCTTAGACTGTAAATTCCAAGGAGCCCAAAGCTCTCGTTGTTGTAAGTGTCTCGACTCTCGACCATACAAACCTAGCAATAATCTGGGTTCTAGAAAATAAAGATATTCCCTATCGGCAACAAAAAGAATCTATCAATAGCAATATAAATTTATCAAATTAAACACAAAAGCTACATAAAAAGTAGGTTTCTATATATACCGTAAAACATCGGTGCTCTCTAATAGTTTGCCAAATTAGAGATGCTATTGCTTGTCCTTTCCAAAATGGAGGGTCTACAATTGAGCCATGAATATTAAATAGATTATGGAAAACAATAATACCTATATTATAGCAATCTCAAAAAATATTACCTTCAATATCTTGTCTATCACCATAAACAAATGAAATTGATCTCCTTGCCACCTCCATCCTAAGCAATATACCCATGATATCAAATATAACACTCACTAAACTAATCATTTACATAACACTTTAAGGTCTCTCTCTCTCTCTCTCTCTCTCTATATATATATATATATATATATATATATATATATATGTTTAGTATTTTATGCCTATCAAGAAAAATAAATAATGCCATTGTATATATATATATATATATATATATATATATATGTTTAGTATTTTGTGCCAAGCAAAAAAAAAAAATAATGCCATTGTATATAAAAGCAAGTCAAAAGCAAACGTTTGCTTATCCAAATGTTAAAAAAAACAAACAGGAACTCACCGACACCCTTCAACCATCTCAACAATTTGAACCACCTCTTGAGCAATGACGGGCACTCCCTTTTGTGGATCTACATGGTAGCTTTAGCTCGATGTAAGTAGATTTATACACATGAATTCAATATTACCAAAGAGAGTAGCATCAATGTGAAAGATTGCACAGAAAGACAACATAGATTACACATGTCACAACATTGCAAACATTCTCTTTTCAAATGCTTACTTCATTACAGAGATATCTATGAATGTAGTCTCTAGCCTCCTTTGTAAGTTGGTGTATCAATAGCTTGTTCTCTACCTTTTGGGCATAGACTAAATTTACATTCAGTTGCATGCCATTTGGAAAACCTCCTTATAGACAACATTGGTTGTGAAGACCGGTTGAACCTTCTATGCTACTTTCCTGTTCCATAGTATGCTTTACACACACTTTCACTGCATCAGATGATCTAACACGTGACATAGCAATGTACAATTGTCCATGTGGGAATACTTGAGTGGCTAGATAAAGTCTCAATACACTCAATGTTTGTCCTTGGGACTTATTTATTGACATACCAAAAGCTAACCTTACAGGAAATTATCTCCTTCTCATGTTAAAGGGCAATTGAAGCATAGTAGGTATGAATGTTATCTTGGGAAAAAAGACCCTGTCTCCAATGTTTATACCTGTAATGATTTCTGCTTCTATCACCTTTGAGTGAAATTGCTTGCATATCAACCTGGTACCATTACAAAGTCCCTGTCGTCGAGGATCCAAATTGTGGAGAAGCATGATAGGAGCATTAATCTTTAGAATCAAAAGCAATGAGGAGGGTAACCACCACCCAAGTTTAAACTGTTCAAGTACTCAATTGGATACAATATTGCATCATTCTCGGAATAAGGAACCGAATCGGCACTAAGGTATTCTCTTTCAAGATCGGGAGAGGCACTCAAGGCTAGTTCATTAACCTCGTCAACCTCTAGATTTTGTGGTGCAAGTATAGGGAAATCTTTAAAGAAGAATACATAATCCTCCACTCTCTGAAGATCTTTGTATACCCATTCTAGCAAACTCAAAATGGAGTTCCCATGGATCAACATTTGTGGTGGTATTACCACTCTGCCTTCATTGTTTGGATGGCCTATAGAGCCATCTTCAATTTGTAATGTCCATTTGACAAATTCTTGTTCTGTACAATCATAAGCACTCTGTCTAACCTGCATGTTTTGGGTGAGCTTTAAAACATTCACATATCTCCAAATATGTGACCGACATAACGTTGCATTAACAATATCCTCACGACGCGATCCCTTTGGCACAACCGGTAAGATTTGCCTGAATTCACTACCAAAGAGCATAATTTTTCCACCAAACACTGTATCACTTTGCATAATGTCTTTCAATGTCCTGTCCAGTGCTTCATATGCGTACCGATGCATCATTGGAGCCTCATCCCAAATGATTAACCTTGCAAGATTTAACACCTCAGCCAATGGGTTGTTAGCTTTGATACCACATGTGTTAGAAGCATTGAGCCCAGCACCAATGGGATTTTAACATGTGAGTGTACTGTACGACTATTTGAAAGTAACAATGAAGCTATTCTAGATGATGCACATGCCAATGTAACTTGATTCTCTCCACGTAATCGAGACAGAAAGGCATTATAAAGATAGGTTTTGCCTGATCCACCTGGTCCATCAAGGAAAAAAACACCACCCTGGTTCAAAGAAACAGCCTCAAGGATAGTATCAAATGCTCTTGATTGATAACTATTTAGAATCCTTTCCATGGAAACAGACAAATCAACTTGTTAAACAGAATCAAATAACATCTCTTACATCAGCAAACCATTGCTGACAGTAGCAACATTTGATCTATTAGGAATAGGCAACCCTTCAAAATCATGCAGGCTGCAGCCACTTTCCATACTGTTGTTGTAATAAGAGGTCTTGCATTTGCAACAGAGCCTGATTCTTTGCTATTGTACACCCTCTCTGCTGCAACAAGGAATGGAAAAAATCATGTGAAAGCTTGGTGGAGAATTTATTCCAAAGGTGTCCAGGGAATATAGGTTCACAAAAAACCATCATAATGACAAATAATTGACGCAGTTGAAATCATGTTTTCTGAAATGCATCTTCTTGGAGACACATATACCACTCCTCATCGCTCTCTAGCATTCCTCTGGCTTCACATGCAACCTTAAAACAAGGATACAAATATCCATTCACTGTTCATAAATCCTCAAAAGATTTACAACCTTTGCACACTGTAAGTAACATGCGTAAGTAATATTGTTTACCTGCACTCGGACTAAAATTATACATACGTCTAATCATATTTCCCCTTTTCCTTTTAGTCCATGATCGAAGAGCTGAATTCCACACCCACTTGCAAGGGAAATCAACATAAAGCAAGCTACTTGCATTTGTATACAATTGATTAGCTTTGAACCATTTGGTCAAAGACGTTCTTTGGTTTCTATCTCACAACTAATCACATCATGCAAATCATCTTGATCATTAAATATCATATCACGCAAATCATCTTGATCATTAAATATCACACTATTCTGCATTGGGAGATGGACATGCAACCTTTGTATATCAGACTTTTCATCATGCAAATCATATTGGTATATGTGACAGCATGCCTTTGATGCAGACACGTACCATGCATCTAAATATTGACTAACCCCATTTGTGTCTTGCAACTCTATAGTAGCTCTATCTTGTCCTTTATATACATACTTTACGGCTGTCCTTTATATACATACTTATACATACTTTACGGCTGTAATGGTAGAGCATACTTCTATGTTAATGTGGGCTTTGTACCTCATAGAGAGCAAAGGGTTATATGGAACAAACCATCGACTATCCACTCTATGATCCTTTACCTGTATGAAACTACCATCGTCTCTTTGCATGTAAGTTGAAAATCCATTGTCATCACTCAACGCTAGTAGTCTCGAAAAAATTCTAAGGGTACCGATGTTTGCACCTCCCATTAACCATGCAAGGAGAGTGCATATTTAGTTCCCCACATGGTCCATGGACATTACAATGACTAATTATGTTGTGCAACTCAAGAAACATCACCTTATCACATCAGGAAGTTCAACACATACCAACGTATCATAGTGAGCAATCTCAACCGTTTTACATCCACTTTCCAATATCCACTTTCTAATATCAATAATATATGTGCATGTGGCAAGTCTCTTTTTTAGAATTCAAAAATAGAAACAAATCCCAACACCCTTCCAAATATTGCTTTTTTCACCAATAAGTGCATCATGTCCTTATGCTTCTCATAAAAGACCCGTACTGTCAAGTCAGGACGATCTTGGGCAACCTGACCCAGAAATAAAGCATTGGTTATTGCATTCCACTTAGGATTGCAAGTGAAGGTAATAAACAGGTTAGGTTTACCGTATATTCCCAAGAATTGCCATTGAATCCTGGTACAATTGATGCCTATATCTAGGCCCCTAGTATATGAAGATGGTAGAACTACCATGTATCCGGCAATGCCCCTAGAGACTCTATTGACCCCATCGCTTGAATTAACCATATCTGCAAGACCTTGGTATACGTCAGCACGCAATGCTTTCTGATTATTGCATATCCATACTAATCTCGATTCTTCCATGCTAATATATGCATCAACAATGTATTGTTGCAATAGTCGACCACCACGTGGAAGGCAGGCATTTGTATCTTCCCTTATCTATAGTCTATATTGCCGTTGAGTTACGATCTTTGTCTCCTCATTTAAACCTTGTCTATTTCTACCATTGAGTGGAATTCCAACATGCCAACCATCCTCTCCTTGAGGAAATAGAAGAACATATAATAGAGGCATATACGAATGGTGTGTAAGTTAGATATTTTTTTTATAGCACCTGTGTGGGATACTATTTGAATATCTCTATGCCCCACATGTAATCCTTGACCCGGCATGATATCTGCTACCCCACTTCCTGTATATAGGAACTAATTATTTCCTTGAAGTTGATTGCGCTTCAGTGAGATGACCATTCTCAAATCTTCATGTGGGCTTGACTGCAACATTTCTCTCATTGTACGAAGTGCACAGGCATACGGATTATATCCATACATCATTGTTTGCAACCTCTCAAGTACATTATGATTTAAAGAAGGCATCCCATGAAGTCTATTCTCTAATTCATGCTCTGTATCATACACATATAGTTGGGAAAATCAAGGAGCCACATCTCGTGTTCATCAGGTATTACAGAACCAACACGATGATAGGTAGTACCATGGATTCAAAAATTAAATACTTCTCTCCCCCTAGTGAACTGATTATCCAAGTGAGCACCCAATGAAAAAAATGCCAAGGCATTATTGTAAGAGCGTATATTCTTTCTGTAATCCTTACTTGCATTATCATTACCAAGTAGCAACTCAACCAATGCAGGAGGTGGATTTTCCAATGGCAGTAAAGAGACATTTCCACTTCCAGAGCAGTGTTTGCCCACATATTATCTTAGCTTTCTTGATGCCTCACATTTCCAAATTAGTGCATTACAAAAATGGCACTTACAAGTAAAGGACTCCTAATAAGTGAAGAGTGCAATCTCCGGAAACACCACCATAGTTGTTGGGTGCTTAACATTCCGAGGAAATGAAAACACGTGCCTTATAGAGTGACATTCGGATTTAATATCTTTCACATCGCTAAGGAAAGGACACAACAAATATCATCCATAGGTAGCTCATTTAAATCAAATGAAAAAGAGCCTCATTCCATATATCTCTGTGCCTGTACATTTCGATGCTCATTGATAGGTTCTTGAAGTACCGTAACATTGGCAATTGCTCTGTTTCTTGTGATGAGTAAGTGGATTCTACCATGGATTCCTCTATGTTCCTCCTCATTTTCAACCCTTCCAAATGTCCCAATTTCATTTTCATTAAAGTAATCCATTAAATTAGCAACATTTTGTTGTCGAATGCAAGCCCTTATCCTTGAACAATTACGGCGAGACACACATGTTGTATCCAAAACTTGAAGCCGACGAACTTGGTTCAAACTCAAGTATATACAGCTCCTAACCATCTTCAATCTCATTCAAAACACAAAATAATGAATACTAACTTCCTTTTTTAACATTCTTAACTTCAAACAACAACATAATATTCTACTTCAATAGCCGTTATAACACATGAGACCCTGCTCCAGATAGACTCAGCTCAATAATAATGCAATTCTTAGAGAAGTTTTTAATACATACATGAGTATAATATATACAAACCATCTCCTACATAGATAAGTGAGCATAACATATAAAATCCATCTCTTACAAAGGTAAAGGGTAATAACATATACAAAGACAGAGATAGATAGAAAGTGAGAGAAAGAGAGAGAGGAAATAGAAGTTGAGACACAATAAAAAAAGTACGAGAGAACAAAATAGAAGAGAGAAGGTTGGGAATTTGAGCAAATAGAAAATTCATAAATATCACCAAAAGGGAGAGCCAAATCTAAAAGTTGCAATACAATTTGTCCCTTGAGTAAAAACATCATGACTCTCACAAAATCTCTAGGCAACTACCCAAGCTTCTAACATATGGCTCATCTTTTTCATAATAGCATTGAGTTGATTAACAGATATCTTAAGACTCAATACCTCCAAGACTAGAGTACGTACTTGCTCTTTTAGAGAATCTACTTGTTCTTTACATTGCCCATTACATCCGCCTAGACGTTTCTCGATTTCAACATGCATATTCTCCATGAAAGAAATCATGTCTAGTTGGTTAGCCTCCATGCGACCATTACTATCAAGGACACGATGGAGATGATGAGATAACTTGTCTATTAACGTATCTCCTCTTTGGCTGCCACTTCCACGGATCTCATCCCAAAGAGCATCTAAGTACTCCTTGCAAGCAACCTAATTTTTCTCAGTGCGCTCGTATATGTCTGCAATATTTTGTTGACGTTTAGAGTTTGGTTGTCCGGATGGAGACCTTGACCCAGCACAAGGTGTTTTGCAACTCGAACATTCATCAACTCAGGTGGAGTAGACAAAGCTACTTCTTCATTGGAAGAATCCTTTGCAACCAATACAACTCT